>NC_142202.1:10475833-10631944 GCF_049639895.1 Pseudopodoces humilis
TAAATAATCTCTCATATATGTATCTAAAATTCTGAATATTTTATTTCTCAGATAAAAAGTCTGTGACTGCCTTTCCACCAGTCACAGAGCCAGATGGAACACTATCACATTTTCCATGAAATATTTCCTTTTTAACTAAAGCAACAACAATGACAATAATTTGGGAAACAGGCTACTGTCAATTCAACCATTTCCTTCCAGAGAAGCCCACTGGAGACTCCTAATCCCTCCTGTGAGTAGTGGACCCATAAACCAAGGACCAGAAGCATAGAAAAGTAATTAATAAATATGCTCCTGCTTCTTTGTTGTATTAGCAGAGAAAAGCAGGGAATGCTGTGAATTTTGTATGTCATCAACAGGCATAAGAAGCTACCCAAAACATACAGTATGTGGAGTAATTAGTCAAAAATTTGGTTTCTGGTCAATTTAAAAACCTTTTTCGGACACCTCATCTCCTCCCTGTGTTTTATGAGCCCAGAGAGATAATTGTCATTATGTCCTCTTTGATTATTCACCTTCATCCTTTCTGTGAGAATTTTCACCTAAACTTTCCCTGTGAGAACCCTTCTTGTTTGGGACTCACATTCTAGGCTGGTTCCCATCCCAAAACAACAAGACATCCTAAAATCTTTCTGCCTTTGTGTTCTGGCTCCCTTCAGACAAGTGATCTTCCTCAAACAGCTTCCTGCATTCTCCAGCCCAAGAGAATGGATTTTGAGAATTCTCCATCCCTTCATTTAATTTAATCAACTCTAAGCTCATGTGATCCAAGCTCAGTATTTCTCCTGTCTATCAAGTTAAAAATAGGAGAGAGTCTTTGATAGATCATTGATTTCTTGAGCAAGAAACCTCCCAGCTGTTGCATCCCCTTATGATAATTTTTTCCCTCCTTTTTCCCCTTTTTCTTCTGGAAACTTTTCCCTTCCCCATGAGCTTGCACTGAGCTGGATAAGAGGAGCCCTCCCAGCCCTTGGATGCTGCAAGGAGCCAATGCTGAGAGGGGCTAAGTTTCAATTAATTCAAGTGCAAAAACTGGCACAGAAGCAGCTGGTTCATAGCAATTACAGATGTGCTGGTGGGGAGAGGCTTCTGCAGGTCTCCACTCTCCAGTCTCTTGCTCCAGGCTGGTTCTGCCTTTGCCTGGGAAACCTCTAAGGACAGAGATAACTCACACAACACAAGCCCACATCCAGCTGCTTTACTGGCTGAGGAAAAAAGAGGCCTGGACAAAGCCTTTTGTACAGAAACCACAGTAATTCACCACAGAGCACAAGTCCTCCACTGCTTTGTGTTGTAATGGAACCCTGTGGGGAAAAAGAATCACAGCTGTTTTTATCTTCCTGGAGACCCGTGGTTCTCATCTGCTCAAGAACTTGTTCTCACCATGGTTCCTCACAGGCAGAGAGGCAGCAGAGCAAGCCCCTCGCTCTGTGCCAGCTGCAACCTCTCAAAAGGGCTCCAGAGAGGCTCATTCGAACTTGCAGAGCCTGCACAGCCCCAGGAGAAGACTGAAATCTGTCTGTATGAGCACGGCACTGAAGAGGAAGCAGCCACTATAATTATCCTGACAGCAAAGCCCAGGTGCTGCCCTCTTTGCCCGAGGCTCAGAACTTGTTGGGGGAGCAGCAGCTTTGTGGAGCAGGGGCAGTGACCATGATGTGGTGATCCCTGCCAATATTTCCAGCTCTGTGAGGCACCTCTGTGCTGCCTTTCCACCCAAAGGCATGACAAATAGCTGCCAGACAGACAGACAAGCCATGTGTACAGAAGGAATACCCAAAACTTGTGACCCACAATAGCTGGGGTCAGCTACCCTCTTTTAATTAATTATGTGTCAGCTCATATAATTAAAAGTGTGCCAAATTAATTGCTAGTGAAGGCTGCAGAAGATTTATGCTAAAAGAGTAGTAAGTTATAATTTGGAGCAGGACAGGGCTGTGTTATCCCACAACTGTTCTTGTCATTACGCATGAAACAAAGCTCTTTTTCTGACCCTTTGTTTCTTCACTTGGCATTTGAGAAGATCCAATTAGTTGCAAATTACACCAAGCCCCAAGCTCTTCTTTTTTTGTTTTTTAAATATAAATTTAAATCTGGGTCTAAGGAAACCAGAAAGCCAGCAGGGTTTAATAGACTCAGAAAGTATGAGCCTATCTTTCTGGAGGGGCTTGATTTCCTAAGGGGGCTCCCCTCCAGCCTCACCTGTCCAAAGCAGCACATGGGCACACTCATCTGTCCAGCTCCTTTTGAAACCCTCTTGGCTTGCATAAACACCATTTCAGCCAAAGCCCAGGATGTTTTCATTTGCCAATGTTACTGGAAAGTCTCAAGAGCTTCAGGTGGTCTCCCTGAAGCAGCCAGGTGTCCAAAGACCCAGCCTCCACACTGACACCTTGCATCAGTTTTGGTGTCAGGAAAAGGGCATATTGGGGTAAACACAGTCCCAACAAAATGTCAGGATCAGAGAGAAGAGTAGGAATACAAGCCAATCACTCCAAAACTCCCTTGTGGGCATGGTGTTCAAGTTTTTCAGAAACCAAACAAAAGAGGGTGGCAGGGGGTGGGGGTAGATTCCCTATTTCCTTTAATGACACATTTTGGAATACACGCCTTCATGCTGTTGTAAATCCAGTATTCTGTTAGGGAAGAGGCAACTTATTTTTTTCTTTAAACAAATTATTAAACAATTCACACTGAAATCCTGCAATTTCACTTAAGAGACTGGGGAAAACAGCTCCTGTAATATGGAAATAAGCAAAATTCCATTTCAAAGATTTACCCTCATGTTATGCAAATCCTAGAAAGTCCTCTGAAGTGCACCACTTTCAAGCTCATCTTTAGTGTCCCACATGTTGTCATAATTCTGGAAACCAAGCAAGATGAAAACGTGACCAGGATTGCACACAAGGACAAGCAATGGGAGAACAGGGTATTTACTTGCAGTATCTGCAAACTGCTTGAAATTTCGGGCTTAGCCTTGGCCATCATCTTGGCCTTTGTATTTCAGCCTGCTCTTCTTGTTAGGTCAGAGCAGAGTAAAATGTTATTTGCCTTGGCTGGTCACAGTACCCACCCTAGGTAGAGGGCAAAATGTAGTGCACTTCATGGGTTTTGAAATTTGGGGCACTGCTGCCCCCAAACCCCTCTGTGCAGCAGGGAAAAGAAAACGGGAATGCAGAGGATGGAGTCCTGCTCTGCCCCAGGGAAGTCCAGCTCACAGGGGTGTTTCTGCCCTCGTGATTTCTTCTGGAGGTTGCCAGATCCTTTGGCAAATATGGGAGCAGGGCATTCTGAAGCAAGAGCCCAATCCTGACTCCACACAAACCACCCCTCTTTGCAAACACCAGCCCGTGACTGCCACTACAACCCTGCAGCCTCACCCAGAAGCCAGGTGAGCAGAAAGCTCTTGCTGCATTTTATTCCTTTAAACCATGGGCAAAAGATTTCTGTGGATGGAGAAAGACAAAGAGGTGCTGGAGCTCCTGACTGTGGATGTGTGGGCACATCTTTGCTGTGTACTCTGGATGGGCTTGACAACACAAAGCAGGGAATGCAGTGCCCTTGATGGCCCCATCTGTGATCTCAAACTGCTCAGAGGTCCATGTGGTGCTGGGTTTCTCTGGGAAAGACAGCGTGCATTTCTGGCACTGCAGATGGAACTGGTGTTAGGCTTGTCTCTCACTCTCAGACTCGTGTCTGAGAGAGATCCAAGATTCACTTCACACACCTTTCTTTAGTGCAGCCAAAGATGTTTTCCAGGGATTAATGAGCAAACTGACTGAGAGCTCAGGGAGCAGCAGAGACCATTAACCTTGTGGAATGCTAATTTTCCGCTACCCATCAAGGAGGTTAGCAACTGGAATTAAGTCCCAAACAGCAACTGGATTTGGGGTTGGTTTGAATGGGTAATGCTGCCCTGATTTGACTTCCTTGGGTCATTTGTAGAAAAGCTGGACTTTTTCACTCCAGCTGCTACCACCTGTCCTCTGTGCTTGACACAGCCCAAATTTGCAGCTTCCTTCAGCTGCTGCACTCAGTTCTGATAGGACAAAGGGTTGACTACCTCAGTGCTCTGCTTGGGTGGCATGGGTGGTGCTTCACCCCACACTGCACATCCCAAAGTTTGCGTTGCATCTCCATTTTCTTTGCCAGAGCCTGGGAGCAAGCTGGGAAGGGCAGGAGCCGCTGTCAGAATACAACAATTTTGCCATCAACAGCTCTGTTTCCATGGCTGCAAAACACACTGCACAGTCCTGGCTGGCATTGCCTTATCCCATCCTTCTTACTCACAGCATCTCACCCTCTGCTGGGAAGGGACTTTGGGAACACCCAGGGGTAGACATCCTTCATATCTCTGTGGCTGGACCACCCTGGGGCAGGACTTCTGCTCACTGGCAGATCTGAGCTTCCAGGAAGTTTCTGGATGTTACACCTTGTTATAATATCTATCACAACCACCCTCCCTGTAAAATCCTCTCAGGAATCAAGCAGCTGCTCCTGATTTTGGGGTCCATAGGAGCAGAAGGGAATAAGGGCAGAGATAACCAGGCACTTCACTTTACACTGGATAAGCACCACCAGGAGAAACATGTAAAATTACCATGTGGGTGCTGAGACAAAGTGCAGCAGAAGAAATATACAACACTGATATAAAACAAAACAAAACAAAACATAAAAACAACAAAAAACTCAAAAAAAACCCCCAAAATAACCCTCCAAAACGACCCTCCTCCCAAAAAACAAACAAACAAAACCCCAACAAAACAAAGCACAAGGACAACCAAAAACCAAACCAAACCAAAAAGACACATTAAAATTGTAAAACTGTGCTTATGGAAGTTATAAATTTTCATTTTCTGATTCTTTTTCAGAATACAAAGTGAAAAAAACACACATTTTTCAAATCTTCCAGATAACACACCTTTGAGAATATGAATCATGATTTTCTTCATTTTTATTGCTCAGGACTAATGTACTTGTTTAAGGAACTACAAAAATTTTTTGTTGCTTTCCCACTCCTCTAGGTCTGAAGATTTTGGGGTTTTATTTTCTATCTTCATGGCTGGAGGCAGAAAGCAACTAAAGTACTTTTCTTCTGATCTCTATTTTTTTTCTTTTTTAAGTAAAGATATTGTAAAAGCTTGCAGAGAGAGAGGAAAAAAAGGAAAATCCCACCCTGGGATAATCCATCTTCTAACATTCAACATGACAATGCTAGATGCAGATAACTTTCAAAAGCAAAACTGAAAGAGCAACACTCAGTTCAATGCCAAACTTCTTCTGGGGCAATTATTTAATAACTTACCTTTTAAAAGGTGGAGTCTACAGCCTCTGGTACCAAACCCACCTAACTCTGAAGTAAGTACAAAAGAACCTCTTCATTACAAATGGGAAGATAGGATTGCTCTGCCCATTTTTTATTGCACATGTGCTGCCAGAAATAAAGCCATGAGCAAAGGCCAGACCTGTAATAGCCATCTCTGGAGCAGGCATCCAAGGAATAGCATGAGGCTGGAAGCCAAAAGCCAGGCCAGCTTTGCCCAAAGGAATGGACTGGCCTGGCAGAGCCACCCTTGACTGAGCCACTGATTGATACAGGAGTTCAGACCAAGCACAGCAGAATCACATTAATCAGTAAGTATTGTCTTCTAATTACCCCATCTCACAAAAAAATCCCTGCCAGAGCCCCAGGTTGAGAAGTGAACTTTGCCAGCAGAGATGGCAGTGTTTGGGGAGATAAAACCCTCAGCATCCCAGTGTTTGAGGTCTGAGGGCTGCTAAGCTGGGCTCAGAGAGCATTAGGACCTAAGGCACCTCATCTCTGCTGTCACACTTTCCCCAGCAGAGAATAATGCACTAAGATGCTGAGTATTAAGGCCATTTCTCAACTACTGGTGCAGGATCCCCCATTCACTCATTTTCAGAAGTAACCAGCACAGGGATCAGATGTGCATCCCTTTCCCTGAGGAAAAAAATGAGGCAGACATCAGCTAGAAACCTGCTCTGTGGGAAAGGTTGGGCAAGCAGACTGTGCTGCTAATGACAACAGGAGAAACGGGTGGCAGGGCTGCTCAGACAACTTGCTGAGCAAAATCTTACACATTTTGGGGAAGAGGGATTCTTACACCAAACTGCCCCTTTCCCTTCATCTTGAAAGAAAAAGCAAACTTGCAGACCTTGAGGAAAGACAAGGCACTTTCCTCATGTTTAAAACTGACTGAATTTTAAAAGTTTTAATGGCACCATCGATGTTTTGCAGGAACTGGGATCCAGTGCAAGTGATGGTGGTGCTTGGGTCTGCTCAACTCCTCTGTGGCCCACGGTGTTGTTCAATTCCCTCCAGAGATATCCAGGTCGCCTGCTTTTCTTCTCCCATTTCCCTGTCTTATTACAGCTGCAGACCAGGGCTCCCCTTTTGTGCCATGCATAGCAAAGAGGGCTTTCCCTTAGCAATGTGGCCAGGAGAAGCTGTTTCCATTGCATATTAAACTTGCTCCAGGGGTTACAGACTGGCTGGAGTTTTCCATTAAGCCCCTTCCAAATGTCAGATCTCTAGCTTTGCCCCAGCATTACAGAATGCAGGTTTGTGCATTGGTGTTGCTGTTCTTTGCTGTGTTTTTCCTGCTTTTCTTTATTACAGAAATCACTTGTGGTGGGATATGTTTTGTTAAAATGAATATATAAACGAGCTCACAATTTCCTTTTAATTCAATTACTTAGAAATAAAAGAATCACAGAATCATAGAATCATAGAATCAGACAATGGCTTGGATGGACCTTAAAGATCATCCAGTTCCAACCCCCTGCCATGAGCAGGCACACCTTAGAATAGAGCAGGTTGCTTAAAGCTCCATCCAGCCTGGCCTTGAGCACTTCCAGGGACAGGGGATCCACAACTTCTCTGGGAAGCCTGTGCCAGTGCCTCACCATCCTTTGAGCAAAGAGCTTCTCATCTAATCAAAATCTTTCTCTAAAAGCCTTTTTGGCTGCTGAAAAAAACCCAACCAACCCAACCAGAGAAACAAACATGATGACAGACACAGTGAGGTAACATATGGTGTTTTCAACTCTCAGTGCAAAGGGAATTCTCTTACTGGCCCTGAATCCCAACTTCCCAGGCCCTGAATGTTTTTTGTGTCTTACTAAACCACAGACTACGACCTATCACTTTTGAAACCCTTGCCTGTACTGCCTCAATTGACTCACAACAAATATTTACCATGCAATAAGAAATAAAGGCAGGATACAGAGAGTGGAAAATCATCAGTTTAAGCCATAGTAACTGAGAGACTTCTTGGAAGAGAATTCAAAAGGCAGGGGTGTTCTGTTCTCTTCCTTTTACTAGTGCAGAAGGGGAGAGAAAATGGAAAAGAAACTGGAAGGGAAGGAAAGAGGGAAGGTAAAAGAAATGCTATTTTTATGATGACAATAATAATAATAATAATAATAATAATAATAATAATAATAATAATAATACCCAAAAGGGTAAAGAGATAAAAAAAGTTCCATGGAAATCTTTGACTCATGGAGGTATTAAGGTACTCACAGAAACTCCCTGATAACATACAATTTTTGAGAACACAGCCAAATGGAGACTTTCTTGCATGTCCTAAAAGCAACAGACTAAACAAAACTTCTGCAGGAAATCATGCAGTTTTGTGCCATGACAGTTATCATGCATCCATGAGCATCAACTGCAGAGCTCCTGATCTTCTGCTCAGAAATAGTCCTAAAGAACTAATTCTCCAACAAATAAACTGTCATTGCTGTTGTTGAATATCCAGTGTCACAGTCAACGTAGGTATTTGCTTATATTAATAGGAAAAAATAATTCAATACATATCTAGCCTTTGATAAAATAATATTATTTCCTTCTGCTTTCAAGTAGCAAAACAGGATTTTTATTTTTGTGTTTCTTGAAGGCAGTATTAAGTGTGGGTAGAGGGAAGGGACAGGACCTGTAGGGCATAGCAGATGCTGCCAGAGCCCCTGGTACCTATAGGTGGGATTTCCCTGAGCTCCAACAGTCAGGACTGGCTCCACAGCCAGGTCCTAGCAGCAAAGTGAGTTTCCAGCCATCAGCTGACTTGCAGGAAAGCAAGTCCTGTGTCCTGTGTACACCTGCAAACCCACAGTAAATGTGAGCTGACTTCCTCACTCAGCTGATACCCAGCCATTTGGCTGTGTGTCTCCCCAAACAAGGATAATCCTTAAAATCTACCTTCCCATCAGGGTCCAAGCCAAGATCCAGCTCCTCTGAGTTCCTGGCATGAAGTAGCAGTTATTAATTTTACAGAAAGCTTTTATTTGTAATTTTGTAAAATTGGCCTGAGCTACAGGGTTTGCTTTTCAACTTTTTTTTCTTGTTTGCCAGGAGGCTGGATCTGAATACTGGCATCCCTCTACTTTACAAAATTTATGAAGCATAAGAATGAGGCAGGAATGTTACTGCTCTGCAAATATCAGATATTAAAGTATTAATTGCTATTCTCACTCCTCTTCCACTATGCACAGTCTGAAAATTAGAAATAAGGTTTTTCTCTAATTTGCACTGATTGAAATAGAGCTCATTCAAATCCCAAATTTTTTTTTAGTGCCAGAAGTCAGGTGCATGGAGGGGTTTTAATAACATCAGGTCCCTCATCACTTCCTACTGAAGACTAATATCACACACAATTTACCTGGGCAGTTTCAATCCTGAACCCAACTGACCTCAGTGACAGAGCAAAAGACAATGAGCAGCAATATCCTTTGATCATCTGGATATTGGACTGCCAAAAGCACTCCTGCTCAGTGTGAGAGGAGGGAAGACTGTTAATGCTCTTCAGGAGGTAGCTGCAAGATGTGTTGGATGTGTGACTGGACAAAAACCTTAACTGTGCATTTCAGAAGAACAGCCAGTGCCACTGAGCCAGAAGAGACACTCATCTTCCTGTTATTTACTTTTCAGCTCACTGTCGTACAGAAGCCTCAGAAAATGCAGACACAACTGTGCTGCTTTACCAGCCCACCCCTGAAACAGGATCTCAAAACACAGGGGCTGAGGCATTTGTTCAAGGCAGCTCAAACTCTGTGGGGGAGCCTGTGCTGAACCAGGAGCTGAAATTCTCATTTGCTGTGTTCATAGATTGTTCAGCACACCTCAACTGGAGGCTGGAACTAGGGCAGCCCTAGACTGTCTAACATCTAATTGGAACTTCTCTTGGGTTCAGATTGTGCCCATGGCTTCCTATTCTTTCTCTGTACCTCCAAGGAAGTGTCTGGATCTGTTTCCTCTGTACCCTTCCCAGGCTGAACAATCCCAGCTCCCTCTGCCTCTCCCAGCACCCTGAGTGCCCCAGCCCTGCCCACATCAATGGACTCTGCTAGACTTGGCTGCACCAAGGGAAATACAGGTTGGATATTAGGAAAAAGTTTTTCACTGAGAAAATAATAAAGTACTTGAATGGTCTGCCCAGGGAGGTGGTGGAGTCACCATCCCTGGAGGCGTTTAAAAGAAGATTGAATGTGGCATTCGGTGCCATGATCTAGTTGTGGTGTTAGGGCATGGGTTGGACTCAGTGATCTTGGAGGTCTCTTCCAACCTAGTCAGTCTGTGAATTCTGGTGAATTCTGTTGAATTCTGTTGAACTCTGTTGTTCCAGTGCTTCAGCACAGCATTCAGATGTGGCCTTGACAGTGCACAACGTGCACCAGGGCCCTCACCTCTCCTGCAAAGCTTCTTTCTAATCTGTTTGCCCCAGTTTGTCCTGCTGGTGGTTGTGCTTGAGCTGCAGGACTTGACATTTGCTTTAGTTAAATTCCCTAAAGTTCCTGAATAGAGAATCTTGCTTCCACATGGACCTTTTTTTAATGCACTAAGAGGAAAACATAGAAAAGCTGACGTTTTTCTGACAAATCCTTAATCTGTTTTATTTTAGTAAGTGGCATTGGAAAAATTGAATCCCCACCTACTCAGTTCTCACTTAAGCTATATTATTATTTTAAGACATTTAAAAATATTCTTGATTCCCAACCATAAACTGTAGGAAAAAAAAAAAAAAAGATGTCAGAGAAGAGGTTACAGATTTGAGCTTCCCTGCTGTCAATTCTCCCACACACACACCTGTGCCCTACTGCTGATCTGTGAGTTACTGAAAGAGTATCCCAGGGAGACTAAACGTATATCTAAAATAAACCACAGAGATTACCATCCATTCAGGCAAACAACCAAGAAAAAAAAAAGAAAAAAATCCACCAGGGAGAAAAAAAAAAAGTAAGGAGAAGTGATTCTCCTAGTGACAAAGTCTGAGAAGCTGCAAGGCAAAAATATCAGTGTGTGTTCTGGCACCTTTTCCTTCACCAGGGTTCAGTTTTTTGTGTTTGTTTCCTAATTGCAGTAATGTGTAAAGCTTATCTGGCCAGAACTGCCATGGATTCCACCCAGCCATTGTCTCTCCTGGCTGCTGCAGAGTGTGTGCTGTCGTATGAGCCATAGCTCAGAAGGTGCAGCCTGGACAGCCTGGGGATGAGCAGTATGGAAAAGAGCTCAGCCTAACTCAGAAGGAAAATTGTCTCACCCAGAAACCCTTAACTGCTGCCAACCCCCTGATTTTCACCATTTTGATTCACTCTTGAACGGTAGTTTCCAAAAGAAAACCTATTTGGATAACCTGTCTGTGGTGGACTTAGCATTTGGGCCTACAGGTGTTGTCAAACACCTTTTTGGGCTGTAGATGTTGAAGGTGACAAAGAACAGCCCCTCCCAGCCCATTTTCCAATGTATGCCTGATAAGGGCAGGGAGCAGCCACCCAGCCTGATGCTGACATCCACCTTGAGAGTCCCACAGAGCTTTTCCCCTGGGTTGGAAGGAACATCAGGAGGCCTGGTGTTCCAGATCTACCTTGCCTCAGGAGCAGGACCATTGCCAGCACTGGATCATGTCTGTCATGGATCTGTCTAACCAGATCTTGAAACCTTCCTGGACCTGACAACCCAGCACCTCACCAACCATGCTACAGCTTCTCTAAACCCCCAACCCAATTTTCAAACAAGACTCAAGGATGCTTAAAGTGACCATGTACTAAACAAACTGTAAATGAGAGAACCCAAAGCATATAAATCTACTAGAGCTTGGGATGCACATCAATGTATCCAAGGGAATTCCTCCTCAATTCTTCACAGGATAGCCAAAAGGATAAACAGTCCAAGAGATGGGAAAGCAAAACATTGGGGTTTTATTAATGGAAACAAGAGATTTTTTGCAGAAAAGCCTTCTGTCTGAGAAGAATTAATACATGATTGCAATTGAATACGATATCTCTGGAAATCTTCCTTGGTCTTCTCTGAAGGAAATATTAAAAAAAGGAAAAAAGAAAAAATTCTTTAGTGGTAGCTAGACTTTTGAAAAGATAAATTGGGGGAGAAACAAGGGAGAAAAGAAGTGAAAACCTTCAAAGAATAGCTCAAAAATTATCACATCATTGCTACAAGAAAAGAATGCACAGAGTCTTAAATGTCTTTTTGTAGCATCTCTGTTTGTTGGTGACTCAGACCAGGATGTTTTGCTGTCGAAAACTGAGCACACCTGTCCAATTATTTTACTAATTAGAAGGTCTGCCTGATAAAAAAATATGCTCTGAGTTTAATGTATTTCACTAGAAATAGCATATTCCAAGTATGAAAGAGGTTCATGCTGTAAAATAGTAATGTCATGGCCAAAAGGGAGGCTGCTTAATTGGCTCATAATTTCTCTCAAAAGCAATGGAAATAATCAGCTGCTTTCAGTATGACCATGTCAGTGTTTCCAATAGTTACAAGACGAAAAAAAATGTTAAGTGGTGAAGATCTCTAGATGAATAGTTTCTTCTTTTTTTTTTTTTAAAGTAAACAAACCCCACAGTTTCTTTTGTGCAGACAATAGAGACTTTAAGAGCTACAAAATCCTTAAAAACAACCCTCAAAGTAAAGATGTGAGCCCTCCTAATTCCAGGTCAGACAGAGTCAGGGGGCAGCAGGTGATGCTTTGCAGAGAGAACAGATTCCAGGGGGCTTGCACAGGTGCTGATCCAAATGAGCTCCTCTATCCAGGCACATTTAAATCCCTGGAGCACCTCTGCCTGGCACGTTCCTTTGGCTGTGCCAGCCCCCTCAGGGGTCAAAGTCTGCAGGACACAGAGCTTCTTTGCTCTGGACAGTGGCTACTTTTCAAGAGCTGGAACACGGCACGTGGTCCGACCATAGCTGTGTTACTCCAGTGGCTTCTATTTGGCTGTGGCAGGTGTTGCCAAAATGAGCTCAATCTGTTCTGGGAGTGAGGAGATGCTTTCCACTAGAAGATTTGCAATTTCCTCCCACTCCCAAGGCCTCCTGTGTAGAGTGAGCTGTTAGCAACAGGGCATGGCATGAGAAGTTTTCCAGACATCATATACCATCTTCACCCACTCCAAGGGTTGGGTTAACATCGCAGCTCCCATCTACTCACACCCAGAGAGGTGCTTCTTCCCTACTTCCTTATCTAACTCACCTAGATGGAGTAAAAAATTACTGTGTTTCAGTTATTTGTTTTAAAACCAGTGCAATCCTTGAATCCAGTGCAATCTCTATCTCCTTGTTGAGAGAGTGATAAACATTTGAGAAAGAAGTGAATGTCCTAAAGCTGACAGAACTCAAATGAAGCTGTTTTGGGTCTGCATATGTGGCACCATGGACGAGGTTGTGCACTACTCCAAATAAACTGATCTTGTTGTTCTGTCAGTGTCCAAGAGCTTTGATTCATCATTTCTTTGTGCCCCAGCCCTCTGCCATAAGAACTTCTGTGAATTTATTGCCAGCAGACCACCCTGTCACAGGGACAGCTCCACCAGAAAAGCGTTTTGGGCAAGGCAGAGCAGTCATCACCTGTGTGCTTCAGGTACCCCGAGGGTCAGGAACACAGGAAATTATCACTGTAAGGAAGATTAAAGCCATCAGAGTATTGATCCAGTGAAGCAATTCCATACACACTTTTTTTTTTTTGTCGAAGCAACTAAACAAAGAGCTTGAACATTTGGCAAAAGCTGAGCGGAGAAATCACAGTTGAAACCCAATGAAACTCCTCATACAAAATACATCCTAAAACCCTACGCATCAAAATCAAAATCATCAAAATCAAAATGTTTGATTTTTGATACTTTTTTTCCCAAGGACTAGAAGAAATATTTCAGAAAGCTGAAAGCAGAAGCAGTCTCTCATTTAGCAGGCAGGGCTAAGCACAGGATAATATATTGTGGCAAAGCTCCCTGACCAGAACGCTCCTGGGGAGACATTTATTTAACAAACACAAGAAGAAGTTACAAAAGCCTTTCCCTTAGCTGCTGTAGGACACAACAGGGATGGTTCCAAAGCCTTTGCAGCTGACACAGGGACAAGTTAACACTGAAGACAGCGCTGCTCAAGTCACTGAGCTCTCTCCTACAGCAGAGTGGTGCTGTCTGGGCAGCTGAGCACACACCACAGCTCCTGTGTTTGGCAGGACACTTTGAAGCTGACCAACCAGCCAAGGATGAGCAGAGAAGGAAGATTTGTTTCACCCCAAGCAGAACACCAGTAAATTACCACATGAGTCTTGTAAATGATTCAACAAGGAACACCTGGAAGGGAAGGCCTGATTTAAAATCCATTTCCCAGTCCAATCTGTACTTGGACCTTGGCTTTCCAAGTATGAGGGTTTTGTTGCCAGATGAACCTCATCACAGCCTGTCTTCTGCCATAATTGAGTTTCTGCCTCATCATCCAACAGAGAAATGACTCAGCATCAATTATGGGAGGAAAGTGTTGTTTCTCTCTTCAGTCATTTCCTCCAGCTCCTCTGTCTTGGGAAAAAAAACCAAACCAAATCAAAAAAAAAGAACCTCTATTCCTGAGACCACTACAGTGCTTTAAAAATCAGTTTTGTTTTAAGTTCAGGAGGTTGTCCAGGGTACATCACATCCTTCTAACCAGACAAAAGGCATCATGGCAGATCCTGTTTGGTGGGGGAGTCCAGAGAAAATTATGTTATTGCTTTATTCTTTTTTTCTACTTTTTGGTTATTTTTTGGGTTTGTTGGGTTTTTTTTGTTTTTTTTTTTTTGGCAAGGCAGAAATATCATGTGGGAAATACTAGCTTTTAAAATTGATTGCAGTTTCCACCCCTCAAGGAAGGCTGAAACATTCCCAACCAGCTCTGCTAAGAGTAGAATTTATATTTTTTCCACCTTAGTTTTCTATCAAAGCTTTGCCCATTTCTAGTCAAAAACCTTCTTAATATACAAATGTGTGGGCAGTAAAAGGGCTCTAATATCCACGAAGTGTCATAAAAAAGGAGAGAGATTTGAAACTCTACCAAATAATTTCTGTCTCTCCAAAGCAGTGTACAGCCCGCTAAAACACAGGGCTTTGCTCTGTTATGTACACAAGCCTCCTATGACATCTTAATCTCTTGATTGAAAACCTTTTATCCTCTCATCTGCAAAGAAAATGTTTCCTCTCCCCTTGGAGGTGGCAGCCACCCAACCCATCAGCACGTGTGGTGTCTGGCTATTTCGGACATGGAGTGGCCCTGGCTGTCCCTGCACCAGCCAGCTGTCCCTGAGGCCACCAAGGGAGGGGAGTGCATGGCTTTGGATCAGAATCCAGTTTTGCAATAGATCTGCTGCTGCCCACGTGGAGCCAGACGAGAGCAGATGGCCCAAAAGCAGGGTTAACGCTCACTGGTGGAGACCTGAGGGCTAGAGGGGGAAATCTGTGATCAAAGAGATGAAACCTGCTCTGACAGCAGAGTCCTGGGCTGGAAGCCAGGGCAGGAGCAAGGACAGTCAGCAAAGGGGGAGCATGGAAATGGGATCCAGATCACCATGTACAAAGGCAGTGCTGCCCATGGGCAGCCAGGTCATTGCTGGGCTAAATGAGGTCAGTCTCACAAAGTAAGAATTCCTTGACAGCAGGAAGGGAACTGAGCCCTTAGCATGGAAAGATAACACCTAGGGCACAGGAGATCCAGAACTCCTTGATCTGGGTTCCAGTTGGTTACTCCTCCTTTACACCAGGACATGGGAGGGGAGGAGGAACATCAGTACCCAGGAACACAGAGGGATGGGGACCATGAGCAGGCAGCACACCCAGCAGAGCAGTGGCATTGTCCAGATCTGGCCTTTTCAGGAAGAATTAAATTAAAGCACCACACGGGCTATTTGCAGCTATGAAAATGTGGTCCATTTTTGCAGGGGATGAAAAAGATGCATGTTTTTCACTAACAGCTCAGCAGATGTTCTCTGTCGTTCTTAACATTAGCCAACTATGTTCAAAAATCTGGGTGAGATGCATCCATCCTTCTGGTCACATGCAGCCAGTCCCTAATGTAAAGCACGTATACAAACTGAATTAATCAAAACTGATCCTGTGCTCGTGCTTTCACAGATATTTCATCCTTCCTCCAACTTGTCCACACTTCC
Organism: Pseudopodoces humilis; assembly: GCF_049639895.1. Lineage (NCBI taxonomy): Eukaryota > Metazoa > Chordata > Aves > Passeriformes > Paridae > Pseudopodoces > Pseudopodoces humilis. The sequence goes on from NC_142202.1 coordinate 10,491,286, forward strand.
TTCTCTCCCACTCTCTCCCCCTCCCAACAACAGTAATCACAAAATCATAAGAAAGGAAAATAAACCAGCACAACACAAGATATAAAACAACAGAGGAACTTAACAGGAGCAGATGGCATCCACGAGAAACTGGAATACAAGCACACATCAATTACTGCAATATTCAGCCCTTGTAAACTTTCAACAAATATGTTCACATAAACAAGATCCTACATTCTGCATCCTAATTAATTTTCACATTTGTATAAAAACACTTCCAAGAACAAGGAAAAAAAATACTAAAGGAACACTTGCTCAAAGTGGGTTTTTTTCCTCAAGTAACTGAAAGAAAATTCTAGGCTTTTTCTATTTCAAAATAATACCTGAATCCTCTTCTCAAAATTTCATAATGATTTCGAAGAAGGGCTAATTTTACTCACAGATGTGGCTTTTCCTCTGGAAGGGGCTCCTAGACACTTACTTGTATGGGCATAAAATTTACTTTTGCTTGGCATTGTATGGGCAGTAAGGAATAAAAAAGGGAACATGGATGCAACAACAAGCCAAACCACAAAGGAAACACAAGGTTTTTCAGATAACCGATTCTTTGACTCAGTAACTGTGATGAGGAGGTGGGAAGTGGGAAGACTTTCAGGATGAAACCTGAAATTCTGCAAATCACAGTGACTTTGAGGCAGCTTCTGCACTGGTATCGCTTCCTGCCCCAGCTGCAGTGGTTGGCACACCAGTCCTGAGAGCCCACACAGATCGGGGGCCCACGGTCACCACGGTCAGGGCATCAACTCCACCAACTTTCACATACTAACACATGGTAGTCCTCACTGGAGTGACTATTTCTGGCAAGACAGTGAAATAATTTCTTTCTCAGGTCAACACCTCTTCTTTGCTTACATTGAAAGGTTTCAGATCAATGGTACTTTAATTTTAAATTTAGTAATTAATGATTAATTAATTATTTAATTAATGTAATGTAATTTAATTAATAAAAACACAGTGGTAACATAACCCAGGGAATTTCTGCTCTGGAATGTGCTCAGCCACGTTAACCAAATTAGACTCCTAGCAAGGATACAGCAGTGCTGGAAGTGTTTTGGCAATCCTTGCAGTCAGAGCATCTTCTGTGTTTAAATCATCTCTACTCATTGGAGTACCCAGCCAGTGTCAGAGGCACACAGCAGTTGCAGCAATGAACAAGCAAATGGGTGACTTTCCTGAAGAAAGGCCTTGTGCATTTTGGCACAATATCTATTTACAAGCCTACCTTTCCAGTGCACGTGTCTGAACTGTTCTGCATGGTCACGGCCAGGCACACAGCCCTGGTCCTGAACAGCCAGCCCCCAGGCTGTGGGAGATGTCACATCTTTCCAGCCAGTTTTGCTGGCTGTATCAGTGTGTCCATATCCATACCTCACTACCTTGGATTCCACAGCCCAAAGTGAGGCTGTGTCAGCTGGAAGCAGCCTTAGGCACAGAGACGTGTATCTACCTGCCTTCAGGAGAGAGATGAGAGGGACATCCACAGAAGACACTCATCTGCTGATGTAGTTTCTCTGCAGCACACAGCCAAAAGCGTCTGGTTTGTGACAAAACAAGTGATGCTTTTAGTAGGTTGTGAATCTCTGGGAAAACAAAGTGCTGGGCTTGCTTGGCAAGGGCCTGAGGATGATGTTTTTTCTTGATTTCTGGTAGTGTTTTTGGGGACAGAACTAAGAAATTGTGACAGCTAGAGTTCACAGTGCCTTTGTTTCAACTCCCCTCATCCAAGCAGCATCAACCAGAAAATTCTCTCCACCTGTCACTTACTTGTCCGAAACTCCAGTAGCACAACACACAGCTGGCATCAGACCACAGGGAGCTCCCAAGTTCATTGATTTCCAGGCAGAGTTCAATCAAGGTTTAATGTTTATGAACTTGGAAAAAGGGGTCCCTAGACTAAATGGGACTTGGGATCAAGGCTTGCAGAAATAAGCTGCATAACAAGGACTGGCATTTAGTTGTGAGAAGCTTTTACCTCAGTGCTACTTTTTCCAGGGCCTGGTAATAATTTGGAAAAGAACGTTCATCTGGAGCCAGTCAATGCAATTAGAAATACAGGAAAAGCCTGATTGTTTTTCCATGTATGAAACATTAAGAAAATGAAGTCATTTCTCTTCAGTCCAAGTATTGACTGTAATTATAGATAGCAGGCAGCCTTTGCTCCTATAAAATATTGAAGTGCTTTTATATAGTTACTGCTATAGTTTACTATTTAGGGACAGGAGAAAGGTTGCCTTTTAATGAAGTGCAGTTGCACAGAACAATGGAAAGGAGGCCATTACTACATAATACTGCTGCCCTTTCCATTATTAGTGTGAAAGTACTTGCCAGATGAATAGAAACAGGTTTAAACTCCGTTTATTATTCCTATAATGTTAACTTGCCTGGAGCAGCTCACTCTCTAGGTAATCTCTGCTTGGGAGAGAGATTTCTATCTGACAAAAGAGTATTTAGCATATTTTAGTTTCTCAGAGTTTTGAGTGGCTCTTCTGGTATGGCCAGGATCAGAGGTGAGGGAAAATGGGTCACCCTGCAAGTGTTTCCTCACAGTCAGGCCTTGTTCCTCACCTGCTGGCATTTGGCAGCACCTAAGAATTCAGTCACAGTCCAGAATAACTCTGCCACCTCCCAGTTTTGCAGGTGCAAGCTGGCCTTGGAGGGGCTGGTGAATCTGTGCCCCGACCCTGGCCAAGCTACAGGGGCTGGAAACTGGGGTGACCAAGGGCACCTGAGGATGTGGACCCGAGAGGTCCCTGTAGCCCAACTTCCCAGGCTGTGAAACAGCATGTCTGTAAGTTGTTACCTGTGAAACAGGTACGAGGCACGTTGGTAAAGAACAGGGGTTGCTTAGAGGTGAAGAATGACAGTCTCATCACAGATTCCTCACAGTGAGAGCAGGTGAAATTGCCCAGCGGGCCTGTCAAATTCCCCTGCATGTCACAGCAGGGCATGACCACAGTGATGCCAATAAAAAAAAAGCTGCAAACAAGCCCTGTTTCATTTCTAGAAGGTGCCTTTACACATGGTAAGGCCTTTCAGAGCTGTTCTAGAGGACTGAGCCACTGTGTGTGGCATTTTCCTGAACGTGCTGCCCAGAGCAGCAGCTCCCTCGGGGAGGTGAATGGGAAGTGTCCCTTGCCTCGTTCAGATTTGGGGGGCACCAGGAGATTGGAGAGCACCTCTTTTGCCCCTGGGATGGAAGCAGCAAACACCTGGCACTCAAATCCTACAAGGTGCAGAGACAAGAGTAAATTAGGAAGACACTCCAATTTTTCTAGTGGTAGACTAATTACAACACTCTCCACGTTGCCACGGCTGCCATGGAAAGAAATGTGAGGAATTTCTGGGCCAGGTAGATGGGCCCAGGACCTTTCACTTCAGGAAGCCCAGGCCCAAGGGGACAGTGTCAAATGGTCTGCAGAGAGCCCAGAAAAGATCCCATTTGTTTGTTCAGATTGCACTCTTTCACTGCCTTGTGCTACATTGAGTCAGCTAAACATTTTTTACTTCAGCTAACAGAATGATTTTAAATTTAAAAGGAAAGCACTAGTTAAAATTCCTCAGAAGCAGCACCTGCAATTGTACCTCACTACAATTTTGTATCCAAACTGCTGGAAAAAGTAAAGATCAGCCTCTGGAATTTTGCACTTTCAAGGCCTATCAGAGAAAGTTGCTTAGGTTAAGGTTAAACCTGAATGCCATTAGTTCCCAGCCTTGAAGGAATAAACCTAGATACTAAAACAGACTAAAGTAATATTCAATTATGAGACACCTTTGCTGACAGCCAGATTAGCTTGAAGCAGTAAGACCTAGCTACAGCTGTGGGTTTTGCTTGACCAAAATTATTACAAAGAACCAGATGCAAAAGCAGAAGGCATCACTAATATCCCTTGATTAGCAAGATTAAAGAATTGTTCTTACATTCCAGGGCCATTTTTTTTCCCCCTCGTGCACTCACAGCCTCTTGCAATAAGTAAAACAGTAGGAAAAATGGGGTGAAAGACATCTCATTCATGCATACACTTAACAGGCATGCAGGGGTTATACAGGGCTCTGTCTTCCACTGTTTCACCATTTCTGCTTCCCTTATTCAGGGAACAGTTTGGACAGACCAAATCCAGCCCACAGCCATCTCACACAAGCATCCTCTTGAAATAACATCCTAATTGTTCAGTCAATAGACAGCACAACCAATTAGCCCATCTCAAGTATTTATCTCCTTGCTATCCAGTTAACAAGACCTAAAGACTGTTTCTTTGTCAGAAGAAAATCACTGTTTCCTTGGTGCTAAGTCAATTAAAAAAAAAAATGAAATGGTTCACAGGTGGTCACAGCCCTGGGGTGCAGTTTCTCTCAGCTGTTTGAAGAGCTGGGTGATCTTTACCAGATCAATAGCTCAGAGCATGGCCTGGTCTGCAGCCCAGTTCATTTAAGAGGGTAAGTTTAGGTGAACTAAACTTGTACTGGGGAAACTATTCATTATAAATTAAATTTTATAATGTATTTTATAATTTATATTTATATTAATATTTTAAATAAAGATTGAGAAGCTTCAATACATCTCTGAAATACAGCAATCCATGGTTTCAGAAAAATTCCTGAGTTTAGAGAGTGGGATTTGCAGTCAGTGGCCTTACAAGAAAAGGGAAGTGAAAAGTCCTTATCAGGGAAGTCCTGATAAGAAAATAGTGAGGGACATAAAAGTCTGAGAAGGGCCAGGTCAGAGATCCAGATGCCTTGTGAGCAGTTTTGTGCCCCAACCCTGCACCTTCTTCACCAGGACTTTGGAAAAGATCTTTCTCTTTTCTACTGCTTATGATATTGGTACCTCCCAGACTTTGAAGAATCCAAGTACATTTTTTAGAAGTTAGATAAAGCTTTTGCTGTGCTTTTCTTGGAAAGATTGTCTGATGGACCAACACCTCTGTACAGTTTCTTTTAGGAAGAAATACCAGGAGCATCTAGAGGAGTAAACAGAGTTGACTTACAAAGATGTAGGCCCAAAAGTGGAGGGAGAGAATTATTTCTTGAATATGATCTTCTGGATGTAAAGCAGTTGCCAGAGCAACTAGGTTTACCACAGAAAGTGCTGTTAACTTCCAGAGTAATCATCTTTTCTGTGAAGGAGCAGATCTTCTGTAGCTGTCATGAAAAAAAAACAAACCCACCCTCTGAAATACCAAAAACATTAATAAAATAATTTCCACACTCCATCAGTGGTGTAGCCATGGTAAATAATTAGTTTATTTTGTTTTCTTCTACTGGAAAACTGCCTTTTAAATTTTAATCACTTCTGTAAAGCAGCTGCCAGAGTTCTTCTTTTTCTATAATGCATTTATATACTGTATATTAATTTAACTGCCAGTTTTGATGCATAAAAAATGGCTTTGCGTTAAAAATATAAATAAAGCACAATGGAATGCTTGCTGGAAGGCAAAATAGAGCAATGTTTTCATCAGTATATGAAAGGAGATCGCAGAGTGCTCTCCTTCCTTGCAAGCATTTCTCCTGAAAAACCAAGGCAGATTTAGTCAGAGCTGAGCACGAGGAAAATGCTTCTGTGCTGGACTTCAAATACATTCTGAAACATATGAGACATAATTTTCTACCTTAAAAAATGTCTTATATTGTGCCTTGGTGAACAAGAGACGCAGCTGATGTGCACAGATGCTGAAACTTTGAATGAAAGATGAGCACCAGACTACTCCATAATAGATGCTCTGATTTAGTTGCCTTTATCAAGCACATCCCTAAAGTGACTCAACACTTTTTTCTGGGAAGCTGTAGCTTGCCTGGTAAATCCACCCATGAGCATGTCCTCAGGCTAGCCAAGCACTGGCACCACCAGAACTTGGGTCATTGATGGCTTTTTTTGTTTGTTAAATAAACAGAGAAGTTCACCCGTGGGGATGGAGACACAGAACTGTTTGAAGAAGCTTTCCAAAATACAGCCATCAAATAATACCCATCCCTGCCTGACACCCCATGAACAGCAGATCAGCAGTAGCTGCTGCCCAGAGACATAGCAGATAGTGAAGATTAAACATATTGAAGGCAGAGTTTGGATGTGGAACAAGAAGGTCTGCAGAGACATGTAGCTTAATTAAAAATTGCTCCTTTTTCCTAGATTGCTTTTGGCAGTTTCCACATGCAAAGGGAGAGACTCTTAAACTAAAAAAAAAAAAAAAGTAAAAAGCTTCAGCATATCTACACTGAAAGAATCTGCACAAACTTGAGGTGTCTGAGCATCCAATTTCAAAGGCAGAAATAGGTCAGTAGGTTGCCTCCACAAACCTGCCTGAGTCCGATGGGATTTGGGAGTTTTGGAGCACCCTCTACAGATTTGAGGCCAGCCCAAATCTCTTTTTGCTTGCCCATCTTGGGTATGACTTCCTGTTGTATTTGTCTGTCTGTCTGCCAGTCTTTGCAGGACCAGGTGTGGCAAGAGTGAGAAGTGTGAGTTTTTTCTCCTCCAGCATGAGCTCATTGCGTGGCTCACTGCTCCTGGCCCCTGGGTTACATCCACAAGGACAACATGACTTCCTTATGGGCTTCCCAAAGTGAAGGATTTTCATGCTGCAGGACAAACCTGCCCCAGACTGAACTGAAAACCTCATGGGGCTCTACAAGAAATGGCAAACAGGCCACGGCTGCAATTCCTTCCCCGAGAAAATAGCAAAGAACACCCCACCCCAATGTTTAAGACTAAATACACTGCTTTTAAGGAAAATACTGGAAAATCTTGCAGTGTTGCCAAGGATCTAGCTGAGAAATATCTCTCCAGTGGAGAGCAGCTTCTAATAATGAGCACCCTTGCATCTGACAGCCATACACACTACTCTAAAAGGCCTCTGCTTATTCCAAAGGGTGACAGGCTGCAGTAGGGATCAAAGGGAATCCACGACCACCAGGGCTCCCAGATAAGCAACTGCCCTCAGGAAAAGTGAAGCAGCAGCACATGGAAAATTTCCATATTGGAGAGAGCACAAGTGGTGCTTGTCTAAACAGAAAAGGACAAGGAAAAGAGATAAAGGAAGCTTAAAAATTAGTGGGAAAAGAGTGTGGGTGAGGGAGAAAGCAGCTGCACACAATTTTCCATAGAATATCTTCTGCTCCGCAGCATCTAGGAGCCCAGACAGAGCCCTCCATTTCTGACAGACAACAAAGTATGACAGTGCATGAGATTTATAGAAGAAATTGTCACAGTAAAAAGAGTTAGTGCTGTTCTGACCATGGGCAAGATAAGACCAAAAAACAGAGGCAAGTTTCACAGCTGAGACGCTCTGTTCAGGGATTCTTGGATGATATCTGAAGGAGATGCCAGTGTATGTCCTTCTGTCTTTCCTTACTTTCCTGACCCTTCAGACGCAGGCCAGCTTTGCTCTCACTCCCATGCTTTGCCCAGGGGATATTAAGCAGGTCTTGGAGAAGCTCCAAAAAACCAAGATCTCAGCCCAACATCACCAGCCAGGTGAAGAGCTGGGGTTTCCACCTCTGCCCAAGGTCAGGATAGGGGTTTCTGCCAGAACATCCCACTATTTTCACCAGCAGGGAGTCTCATTCGCTTTAGCACCCCAAGGGCAGGAACAAAATCCCATAAATGCTTTCCTCTGATAAGTCTGATAGGTAAGACTCACACAAGCACCAGTCCAAGAAACTCAGATTTTATCTCCACTCCAACCCCTCACAGAAAGCAGGATGATCACAGGAATTGGGCCAGAGGTGCCTCAGCTCTGGAGGGAGTCATGATGGAGGGAGTTGTCCCAGATGAGGAGAAGCTCTCTTTCCAAATTACCTTTTAAGCAAATGGTCTGTCTCATCTGTGCTTGTCTCCTGGACTGATTTCCTTCATTAATGCTCTCCCAGAGAATCTCTCTGCTGCTTGGCAGTCTTTGCTTTCCTTACTTTCCTAATTCAGGGCTTGTCTGTCCCCAGTTTCTCCAGACACAGTGTCCTGGTAGTCCCAGTGGATTTGCATCAGGCACTAACCCTGTCTCACACCATCTCTCTTCCTCAGCCCCTTTCACTCTCCAAATTATTTTCCTTCTCCTACAGAACATTATCACAAACACAAAATCAGAGTGTAACACATTCCCAGTTGTAAAAAAAAACTCCCTTAAAAATCAAATTGCTTGACTGGAATCAAAGGATCAAGACAGAGTTAAAAAAAAGGGTAGAGTTTTTAATTTATTTTTAGGAAAAGGAAACGTGGCTCAGGTGGATTTGGAATGTTCAGCATCAGGGTGAACTATTTATGGCTTGGCAGGCCAAGAATTTCTGATTTCTGTGTGTCTCTCTATCAAAAATTAGGAAAGGTGACAGAGTACTGGGAAGTGTGGGACTTGGCATGATGTAATAGTGGAATAAGAGGTGAATACTGTCCTGGAATCAGCAGTAGCAGGTACAGTGCTGTGTTTTGGATTCAGGATGGGAATTATGCTGGTAACACCCTGATGCTTTAGTTGTTGCTAAGTAGTGCCTACCCTAAGTCAAGGATTTTTCAGTGTTCCTGCTCTGCCAGTGAGGAGCTGAACCAGAAGCCACAAGTGAGCACAGCTGGGCCATTCCAAAGGGATATTCCATACCCTGCCCAGTGTATAAACTGGGGGAGTTGGTTGGGAGCTGCTGATCACTGCTCAGGGATGGTTTGGGCATCAGCCAGTGAGAGCTGAGCAATTGTGTTATGCATCACCTGCTTCTCCTGGGGTTTGTTCCTCTCTCTTCCCCCCCCCCTTTTAATTATGATGATGATGATGATGATGATGATTTCTGCTACTGGCAGTATCTTTTATCTTGTTTCAGTTATCAAACTGCTCTTATCTCAGCCCACAAGGTTTACCTTTCCTTTCCAATTCTCCTCCCCACCTGGGGCGGGGCTGGGGAGTTGTGGTGGGGGAGTGAGTGAGTGAGTGAGTGAGTGAGTGAGTGAGTGAGTGAGTGAGTGAGTGGCTAGATGGTACTGAGCTGCCATCAGGGGTTAAACAGTGATTAAACACAGCAGGAATTGAGGCCATGTCCTCTCAAAGGACATCTCTGGAGCCTGCTGGAGAAAGACTGAGAATACATTGTTGTATTTTAAGGTTTGCCACGTGCCTTACTTTACCCACTTACCCTGCACGCTTTTTGTCATGTCGAGGAGAAGATCAAAGCCTTTGTCTTGCTCTGAGGCACAAGGAGACCAAGTATATTTCACCCACTCAGGTACTCCAGGTTCACTGGCCTTTCAATGGCCACTGGCTGTGGTAAATGACATTAGCAGTGAACTCTACATTAGACTCCTGTGAGCTCTTAACAACTACCTCCTCCAGCAGAGATAGGACCAAAAGGGTGGGGACAGGAAAAAAGAAGACATGACAAAAAACAGGGGAACAGGCTAGAATAGAACAGGACAGAATAGAACAGAGTATTTCAGTAGAAGGGGTCTACAATGATGTCCTGGTTTTGCTTGGGATAGAATTAACTAAATCTCAGTAGCTGGTACAGTGCTGTGTTTTGGATTCAGCGTGAGAATAAAGTTGATAACATACTGACATTTTGGTTTTGCTAAGTCATGTTTAGCCTAGGTCAAGGACTTTTTTTTTTTTTTTTTGGCATCTCATGCTCTGCCAATGAGGAGGTGCATAAAAGAAAATCTGGGAAGGAGCATAACAAGGAAAGGTGAAATAAACTGGCCAGAGGGATATTCCACACCTGAGAATATCATGGCCAGTATATAAACTGGGGGAGTCACCCAGAAGGGGCTTTTTTGTTCAAGTTTTTGTTTTGAAGTTTTTGTTCAAGGATGGTGTCTGTCATTGGTCAGCAGATGGGAAACAATTGAGGTGGGAAACTGAGCATCACATTTGCTGTTAATCATCATCATCATCATCTATTCTGATAATTCAACTAGACTTAAATTATTAAACTGTTCTTATCCCAGTCCACAAGTTTTGGTTCTTGTCACCCACTGGACAGATCACCTTATTTTAGAAGGACAAATATACACTATCAAATACCAATTTCACTGTGCATGTTGTCCTTTCAATGAAGGAACAGCAGCAATTAAAAACAAAAAGACCAACCTCATCCCCAACAGCAATATGTTAACCCTTCTTAAAGCTATTCTTTCTTTTGGTACCAAGGACAAGCTCAATATGGGTCTGAAAGAAAAATATTTCTTCTTTCCTCTGAGCAAACAAGCAGAGCTAGAAGCTTTTCCTGCAAAACTCACATTTTTGTTTCTGGCTTGGTGTGGTTTGGTTTGGGGTTTTTTTGAATTTTATTGTTGTTTTGTTGCTTTTTTTTTGAGGTTTTTTGACATATTTATTTCTAGGTTAAACGAAACTGAAAAATCAATAGCTAAAATAAAAGTACAGTAATATGGTCTCCTGCAGATGCACTACTTTCAACTCTTCTCTTAAATACCATTTCTCTTGAGAGGGCTGTAGTACCACACAGCAGAACAAAGATTATCAAGGTGGTGAGTTGCAGCATTTTTGAAAAGAGAATACTGAGCTTTCATAGTAAAGAGGAATAACAGCAGCAGGAAGTAGCAAAAAACTGCATCACACTGTCCTAGTTAATACCAGAACTGACACATCAACAGGGCAATAAAAATGAGTTTTCCCATCATTCTGCAGCTGCCCAGGATTTTAGGTAGATTAATATTATCACACAGACGGTGCCAGGAGTTCAGCCGGTCTCTCCAGCCATGAACTGTGTAATTACTCTAATTCACAGTTGCCATTAATTTGTTTGGTGAGGTTTCTCTAAAAGCTTTTTCATTCTGTAGGCCATAATAAGATGGGTTATTTGCAATGCTAAAATGTCCATGAGGAGGAGAGAAGAGTTGTATCCAGCTGAGGAAGTGTGAAAGATCTCATCTTAACCAAGAACTGAGTGGCAAAGACTTAGGAGCCAAATTTAACCAGGCAAGAGGGAGCACAGAGCTCCATCGTGCTGAGCACTAATCAGCCCAGAGAAGCAGTTCCAAACCCAGAGAATTTAAAGCCAGTGCCTATGAGATTGTAGGGGCGTCCTGCAGGTTTCTCTCTATTTAGGGAACCTAAGAAGCAGCAACACGTTGCAGATTGAGCTGTACTAAAGCTGATACTTATCCTATAGATGGCCATCAGCCACCACCAGCTGCTGGGCTGTCAGCTCCCTGAACCACACACCCCAGTTCTCTGAAATGTATTTATTGCCCACTTGTATGGTGTGTTTGGGTTGTGACTACACCCTGCTCCTCTCTCCTTTGGGCTCACATGAACATCCTTGTAATTTTTAGGGTTAAACCGGCCTGCAGACAGCCTTTTGATTCATACATTGTGTGTGATTCACAGAGCACACAGCAGCCTCAGAGAAATTGCTGAACCTCATCTCAAGTCTCTCAGCACTCACTAAATGCTCCATTAGTACCTGGCCTGAAGCAAAACGCACAGACTCTCACAAACTGTTGGTTTCTTCTTCAACCGGGGCAAGCAAATTGACCAAAGTCAATTATTTTTGGAAGGACAGGTCTAGAGAGAGAGAGGGAGAGAGATAAAGGACAGGTCTAGATGGATCTTCACCAACAGACTCAGATAGATGTGCAAGAGGGGGAGTAAAAGAGCAGCAGTTAAAGGACATGGAAAAGAAGAGGCAGAAGTATTCTCTGTACTGCACACCAAAGGAGCAACGAGAGCAGAATGACAAGAATGACAAACAGGGCAGCAAGCAAGGAAACCACGAGCTCTGAGGGCATCTTAGAAGGTGCTTTTATCTTTTATCACACACAGAGCAAAGAATTGAGGTACAGGGGAGACAGCACCTGAAGAGAGAGCAGCACATGGGATGTGTTCAGACAATGCCAAGGTACTTCTCTGCAGCAGCAGATTGCCAGAAGCTTTGGGATTTCTCTCTCCGTTGCAGCAGATGCTTTACAAAGCATCACTTGTTTTTCTGCATGGCAAGAGGTGCCATCCAGGCTACCAATGGCTATATGGACTTTTAGGGAGATGTTGGGTTCCTTTCCAAGAATTCCACCTCCAATAGATGATCCAGGGAGCAGAATAACCCAAGAGAGTTAGTAAGGAGTGGATAACTACTGCTACCCTCTGTGCATAAGAAGGAAAAAAATCTTATTTCTGCACTGCCACTGTGTGAAATCAGAAAGGGTCCTGCACCCCTGACAGCACAATCTTAGCCCTATTTTGAGAACAACACCTCACTCCTAAGCACTGCATGTAATTCTCCCTATCAAAGGTGCAGACTGGTTGAAGGAGTCACCCCGAGTTCACTGCTTCGATGCACCAATGTAAATTTAGCTATCCAAAGACATAGCTTTGAGCCCAAGAAGGGTCACTAGGAAATCATCCAGAGTGAGAAGCCCACGGGCACAAAAAAGCGTCCTGCCTAACACAGCATGCCCTCCCTTCCCAACCCACTCCAAGAAAGAAAGAGAAGGAAGGCAACAATTACAACTTCCAAATTAGGTTCCAGTGCTCTGGTAGAAAACCACAGTCATTCAGAGCTGTTTTGTTTAAAAAACAGTCTAAGCATTATGGGTCTTATGCAAAATAGCCTTTAGAGCAAGCACAGAGTGATGATTACCTGGGGACAAACACATGTAGAAGCCCCAGTCAATAGTCATACACCACACCCACATACTCTGGTAGCAATAGGCCCCAAGTGATTGATGTCTTACAGAGACATTTAATACTCCCCTCCCCTCAATTTCTCCAAATGGCATTTCATTTAATTCCCCCAAAGCAAAAGCACCCGTGCTGGGAGTGTGAATAATCAGCAGTGCTTTGGGGTTTGCAATTCAAATGGAGCTGGTGTGTAACAGACCCCAAACAAGCAGTTACCCTCATCCCTGCAAGCTCTCAGGACTCAGACTGCTTCAAATCATCAGAGAAAATTCAGATATTTTTGACAGCTTTCCAGGAAGTTCCAGCATGTCCCATATCATGCATATTGCTCAGCACCACCCTTCATGACTGAAATTCTAATGGGCCTCATGACCTGTGTTTTTCAATATGGGAAGATGAGCTCTGCTGGTTTGCTTTCCTTGTTACCTGCTGCAAAGTGTTGTGCCTCCAGTATGCCCAGCAGCACTGCAATATGCACACTCACACCATAACAATCCCCTGGGCAGAAAGCAGAACAAAAGCTGAAGGGTGAATCTTGCAGCTGAATGCTTACAGTGGTCAGCGTGGCTGCAGCTCTTTGTTCCTTCTGTTTCCCAAGGAAGTGGGAAGTGGGAAAGTGGAAGATTTTAGTACTCTCTAGATTCAGTTTTAAAAGATGGTTATTAATGGTAGATGCTAACAAGCTGGTTTTAATATTGTTCATAAAAGCAGAGATGAATCTTTCATGAAAATATTAGAAGGAAAGTGCTAAAAGGGAAGAGACTAATGCTAATGAATACTAAAGCTTTTTTACTTGTAAACAAAACTTGAAGAGAAAGTCCCATTTATGCAAAGGATTTCATTCAGCACAGACCAGGATATCATCAACTTTGCCCTTTTCTGTAACCAACCACAGGTCACCCAACCGTGCTAAAATAAATAACCTGCCAGAAGGAAGCAATACAGTTGTAATAATTTAATGGCATCAAGAGCTGAAGGAACCTGGAGGATGCTTTCCTACATCAGTTGCTTAGTACAGAAGATCCAACCTGAATTTGCATAGCTTTGATGTTAGTCTTGCCTGCTAATTTGAAGTCTCATAATTTCTCTGTATTTTCTCCCTATAATACATATCCAATACAATAACCAAATTTTAAGTGTTTGGTCAGAAAAAGAGCTGACCTACTTAGCTCTTGATATTTTTTCATTAAACACTCAAACCATCACCAAATCAGAACCCAAATGTTGGTGTACTTCATATATTCTGAGATGAGAGGCTAAGATTGAAGTTCCTAGAAGCTGTCCAGGAGATCTTAGACACAGGTCTTGTTAAAGAAGGAGATATACATCTGTTCTCTCCCTAATCTCCTAACTTGGAGGATTGGCAGATTCTCACAATCAATATTAATAGTCACAGAGTAGCTTGGGGTATCTCTCAACTAGTCTTCCTTCAAAGATAGTTTTGAAAAAGATTTGTTTTAAAAAAACATCCAAAGGTCCATCTGTGATTTAAATTTTTAATTCATCTGTGACTTAAATTTTTAATTCAAAACCTGATCATGCTTTAGGCATGAGTCATCCTTCTACCTTACTGTGGCCAAAGGCTGGCAAAGTCCTGATGCACCCCACAACAACAAAGCAACAGAAGTGACCAGGGTTTGCACAGCTCATGCATAATTTTGCATTTCCAGCCACAAGCCTCCCACTTGTTATGTGGCTTTTCATTCTATGGTCACCAAGACACATCTCCATAAACCCCTCAGTGTATTCCGAACAGGATCTCTCCTGCTGGGAAAGAACCCCGAGAAGAGGGAGGTGTGTGACCTCTCTGGAGCTTGTAGTGACCCTGTGGCCATTTAAACCAGGTGGATCCAAGCTCAGTCTCGCTGTTGATAGACAGTGCCTGGCAGATTCTCACAGACATCCCTTTTCAGCCTCCTCACACGTGTGGAACAACACCAGCCCTTGGCCCTTGCAGGGCTTCACCAGTTCTGACAGGTGCCAAACCACCTCTTCAGATCCTGCTCCCAGGGAATGCTCCCCCAGCACATGTTCCATTTTAGCAGAATTTGGATGTGCTGTGAAGCAGCAAGGACTGCCACAACAAAGCTGAGAGCACAGGGTCACTCTTCTGCAGGTCCTCGTTTCTGTTGTGTTTGTATCACCTCTGGTGGCACCAGACGTGTGAAGAGAAGACAAATCCCATAAAACAGAGGCTGACTACACACTTCCACATAGGACTAGAAGGTTCTTGGACAATGAACCAACAGGAAAGGTGCAAATTTTTATAGGGAATTCTCCTCCCTGTTCTGGTTCCTTGACAAGCCAGTTTGCCAGTTTGTGGGATTTCTCCCAGCATATTTGCATTCTTAAACTTTTTCCTTTCTACTTTTCACCACTGCTAGTCTCTCAGATTGCCCTTATGCTTGTTTGGGTCAACTGCAAGCTGAGGCACCAAACTTCTGAGTCAATCAGTGCTGTTCCTTTGACCAATATTTTTTCCCAGTATTTGTAGGAAATTCAATAACTCTGGGAATGGTGCTCATTCATTAGATCAATCAAGTTTGTCAGCCAAGGGTCAGGAATTACTGGGACTGCAAGAAGAATCAAACAGAGGTAGTGATCATGCAAGCCTTATTCCAATAGGAAAATACAGTACTGCTAAAGCTGGGGAGCTCTGCTAATTAATGTTATCCCATTAAACCTCGAAGTCTCTCTGCACCACTGCAGGAAAATACAAGGCTTGCTTCTAGCAATGTCCTGGCAGAGGTGCCCTGGGTGCCTGATTCAGCAGTCCTGCTGCAGAGTGCCAGCTCCAGCAGGCTCAGTGCATTTATTCAGGCTGGGAGAGCAGTGAAGGACTCGCTCACACCTCTCCTTGCCATCAATCTCGTCACCCTGCCAAGCGCGCTGGAAGTGACAGCTGTGCAGGCATGACATGAAAACAAGAACTGCTGTATCATACTTAGCTTCCAGAGGCAGATCTAAAACATGGAAAAATGAAAAGATGGAGCTGTAGAGAGGTTACCAAACACCCTCTCAAACAGGTCTGGCTTGGGCTGCCTATTGAGAGGACAAACACTCCACAACAGACACGTACCCATGAATATTGGGGTGATCCTGCCCCGCTGCTCTGCTCTGGTGAGATCCCACCTGGAATGCTGCATCCAGCTCTGGAGGCCCCAGCATAAAAAAAAAGGCACAGACCTGCTCAAGTGGGTCCAGAGGAAGCTTCAGAAACCTACACATACATTTTTCTGTGGTGAATAATAACAATACAATTAAAATAAAAACCTAGCCATTCCCTCATCAGAAGCTTCAGGCCATCTTTCAGAGTATTCCTGCTTTTTGTTAAATTGCATTTTCATATTTCATAAGGAGATTATTTACCCATTTTAACTGTCACAATGTGACAGGGCACTTGGTTCCTGACTGAAAACCTCGTTTTTCATCTTCAACTATTTCATGCAATTGCAGCACATTTGAGAAAGGGGCCAAGCCTCACTAACTCATATACACAAATTCAACAGCATCCATTTCTGCTTCTCCTTCATTACTTACCCCTGTTACAGAACTAGATCAGAAACCCCACTATTCCAGTTTGCAGAATGGGTTTCCAACCCATCCAAAAAATTGGGAGATTGTTAGAGCATTAGCTTAATTTCTTAATTCAGCAAAGGACAAGATTTGATCTACTTCCAGCACTTGATCTTGCAATAATTGTTATGTTTTATTAATCAAGGATATATTTAAAAAAAAATAAAAATTCTTAGTATTCTTTATCACCATAGTGTCCAGTGGCTGGAATGAGTATTGCATATTCTGCTACATGCTAGGCTCTTGCAGCACACTGTGAAGCACCAAAATTCTCCTCAAGAAATTATCTAGATCCTGGAAGATTGCCCAGAAGGGTAGTTTTGTATGAAGAATATGCAACTGCCTAACATTAGCACCTTTGGGGTTTTTTTAAACTCTGCTCATACTAAATCGCTCCGGAAACAGAACGTGCAACTGCTCCACTTGCCAAAAAACTGACTCGAGAAAGGAGCAGCCAGAACTGGAAACCAAATTACAGCACAGATTCTGGTCAGAAGTACCACACCACAGCACCAAATCCTTCCCAAGGTAAACACCTGCACAGAAGTGAGCAGAGAGCTGAGACAGGGACAAGCATTCCTCAGAGAAGAGATCTTGGCTGCTCCTAAATTTCACAACATGATTTTGGAGCCTCTAACTGAAGACCTGGACCTGGCTGTCTTCTTCTCCCTGCTCTGCTACCACCAAAAATACTCATATTTGTTTATTTGTTTTTTACAACCTGCAGGAATGGCCCCGTGGAAGGGACCCTCACTGGAGCAGTTTGTGCACAGCTGTAGCCCATGGGAAGGACTCATGCTGGAGAAATTGTTGGAGGACTGGAGTGACCCCATGCTGGAGCAGAGGAAGGACACCTCTCCCTGAAGAGGAAGCAGTGGCAGAAACATTTGATGAACTGACTGTTCATTCCCCATCTTCCTGTGCTGCTGGCAGGGAGGAGGCAGAGAATCAGAAATTAAGTTAAGCCTGGGAGGAAGGGAGGGAGGGCTGGGGAGATGGTATTTTTAGGATTTGTTTTACTTCTCATTATCTGACTCTGATTTTGATTGGTAGTAAATTAAACTAATTTCCCCAAGTTGAGACTGTTTTGCCTGTGACAGTAACTGGTGAATTATCTCTCCATGCCCTTATCTCAAGTCATGAGCCTCTCATTGTATTTTCCCTCCCATGTTCAGCTGAGGAAGGGAGGGATGGAGGGGCTTTGGTGGGCACATGGCATACAGCCCATATCAAACCTCCACAATAAGATAAGAATCATACAAAGATCCCTGCTCCACAGTCAAAATTGCCCAAAATGACCTGGCTTCTGAGAGCTCTGTGGTTGTTTTTCACAGAACTGATGAGCTGGCAATGAAAGTTATAGACAGGAGGGGGTTTTAGTCTTAGGCCTTCGACAGGATAAATCCCCTAAGATGCCTGCTTTCCCAGCCCTAAAATGACATGATCTTCTCACCACCAGTCACAGTCAAAGAAGTGCTGATGATTAAAACTGCTTGCTTTCCTCCCCCACCTCCTCCTTCCTCCCATTAAGGGCTAGGCACTGTTACTGCTCACACTTACTTATCAATAATTAGGATAAAGTGCATAAAGGCACCCACCATATCAGAGAGCTACATAATTTGTCAGCAGGGCAACGAACAAATTAAATCAGGCTGAAACATCCTTCAATTAACATCAAAACATTTGCAGCTTTCCGTGCTCAAACACGACTTGTGCTTTTAAAAGTCTCTTAGGACACTTAAAATCGCTGTCCCCCTTTTCCTCCAGAGCTAATTCTGCCAGTGTGAGCTTTCTGAAGAGGGAGCTGACAGGACCAGCTCATTAGTCCAGCTGAGCAGCCAGAGATCTCCCCATGCACCTCTCCCCTGCCTTGCCTGCAGTCATTCCTGTGCTCCCATGCTCATTCCAGAGGGGCAGGGGATGGTCTGCAAAGCCTCTGCCTTCACCCACATCTTTTGTGTTGCACCTTGGCCATTCCTGAACCTGTTTACTGGCTGGTTCTGTGGACCTCTGCCAGCACACATCTGAGCACCAGATGAATTTCAGCGATGTGAGGAAAAAAAAACCACCCCACAAAACCAAGCCAACAAAAATAAAGCAACAACAACAACAAAACGAGGAGTGCGGGGTATGTCAGGTTTTGGATTTTCTGCCTGCAGAAGCAGCTGGTCAGGCACAGTTTTTGGTGGATCAGTTCTGGGTAATTTGTAGTTTCCTAGATTCCCCAAAGCCCAGCCACTGGCCTGTCCTTCCCTCAGCACTGCATTGCTCTGCTCCCAGGAGGTCAGGGGGAAGGGCTGTCCCAATTCCTGCTGGCAGAACGCCCTGCAGCTCTCTGGGACACCCAGGCACTGCCAAGGGACAGGACTTTCCCTCTCCATCTTTCTCTGTGCTGCCAATATAACAGGACCAGTTGTCTACCCACCCTCCCTCTTCCCCAAAATGGAAAAAAAAACCCCACCACACTGAGACTGAAGAATTCAATCAGTGGACTTCAGGGGAGAAAAAATAAAATTCTGTCTCTTTTTAAGGACATGTTCCAAAGCAAGGAACATGTCTGAATTTACTTGTTTTTATGCCTGTCTGGGGGCAGGCAGAGAACAGACATTTTAGTCAGGCCTGGCTGGGTGATATACAGCAAGTTTTTGAAAACATTGTGTATCTGAGTTTCCTCACCAGCACAAACAGGTAACAAACCTGTCACACACATGGGAGCACAATGCTGACAGCACTGTCTCTACAGTGTCATCAGGCTCATGAAAGATCTCCAGCTTGTTTCTAGTCAGCTACATGTAGATTTAGCAGATGCCCGGGTTCTGCCTTCCTACAAATTATACCACACATCAGAGGGTGCAAAATCAGGCAAAGCCTACAATATTTCAGTGTTAGGCTTCATGCCACTATATTTCAAGCTGTGGCAGAATTTCCTTCCCTCAGCATCGTCGTTCTGGGTCTGAACTAATAATATCTTGGTCATTCCTGCGAATTCATGAAGGAGGAAGCATCAAAGCAAGTTGTGGATGAGAGCATTTTTGGAAAACCAGGATAATTAAGTCATTAATTCCACCTTGACTGGCATATTCCATGCTAGCCCAAACAGGACACTTCCAATTTAAACATTTCTGACTCCTTATCCTTTGAAACATTTGCAGAAACACAAGACACACTGACTAATTCTGACCACTTTCCTTAACTGGTCTGCAATATTTCCCATGTAATCAAGAGCTTATCTTTAAAATCCTTACAGAACCTCTGGAGACTTTCTGAAGATCTCTCAGTAGCACTTAGAGAAATCTACACATTAGCATTCAATGCACCTTACTATATTTAGTTTTCAGGAAATATGACATTCATTCTGCAGGAAGATTGGTGAAAAATATAACAGTGACCTATTTCTTTATAATAAATGTGTTGCCAAGGAATTTCCATTGGTTTTCCTCTATACAATATATGTCTAAAGCACTGTAGGAGTAAATTTAGGATCCAAACCAAGAACAAAAAAAAAGTTTCTCTAACAAACCTGAGTTTGGTCAATCAGTCATTATGAAATAAAATGAGGAAAATAAAATACCCCCACAGCCTGTCCTCCCATGCTGTCCACAAAAATCAGATCCATTACCTGGTGTGCAATAAGCCAATAATTACACACTTGAGAGAGACATACATTATTTATTTCAGAGTTGTGAAGGCCTGGGTGCTCTGTGGTATTCCACAAATCAAGCACACCAGCTATCAAAGCTTTTTACTATTTATACATTTTAGCAAACAAAGGGGATAGGCTACAAGTTACTTAGCTCTCTTGCTAATTAGTATTCTATCTTTGGTTAAAGGCTCTCTCACTTCTCATGCTAATTAGTCAACCATGCTCAGGCTTTCTCTTTTCCTGAGCTGAGTTTCTCAGGTCAGTGGTCTGTGAGTTGGTTGTGATCTGCCCCTGCAAGAATTACCTTCTACCCAGGCAGAGCTGATTCAGCACAACTGCTTTATTAGTTTCTTCCTTGTCTTGGGAGCTCTGCTAAATGTCCTTGGAGCCCATAAATTCTGCATTCTTTGTGTCCACTGGTACATCCTTCTTTCCAAGCCTGGTTAACCTCCCCTGGGTCTGAGATCATTGAAGCGTGTCCAGCCCTAAACCTTAACGAGGCAATTCTACCCACAAGTAATTTGTTTTTCTAACACATGAACATCTCTCAGAGCTTGTTAGCTGCTGTTTCACTGATTAAATCTTCTTGTTGATTAGGCTTGAAAGCATGCAAAGATCAAACATCAAAGAACATCTTTTCTTAAGAAAATTCAGTGGCTCTACCAAAAAGGTTTACCTACAGCCTGTTTCCAAACCTGGATATATGAAAAAAGTGAAGCTGTTGCAGCTACCCCCATGTCATTTTTGATTAAATCCCATCCACTGTTTCAAACATTGAAATTCAGCCTATCTTAATTTTACTTGGTGATTAACTGTATGTAATACAAGATAACAGATACAGCCTCATTAGTACTGTTTACAGTGCCCATCCATAACATGACAGAAGGGAGCTAAGGAAAAATTTAATCTCATGTAAATGAGCAAAAATAACCACATCTGAAAGTTCAGCATAAAATTCTGACCTGTGAAGCAAGCTTGTTTGGAAATCGCCGTAACAGAAGGTGACCACTTGACAAATTGCATAAGGTTCAGTTTTCTTAATAGACAATATTATTCCAACAGCTTTGCTTCTCCCCAGCTTACACAAGCAGCTTCCCTCATCTTCTCTATCTGGGGCAGTGGTTTTCCATCCAATCCCAAGGATCCATGGACTTCTGAGGGACTGCAAGTGGTAACTAATAAAACACCAACAAAGTGTATACATGATTCCCAATATTCCTGGCTGGTCTGGCCCTCTTCTGAGAGACATTTAGCATTCCAGTAAGTTGGATAATTTGAAAAATCACCTGTCTAAAGGGCAAATTATTAGGAGCAATGACCATAGACTGAAAATGTACAACACCCCATTTTATTGACTGTAAAGCAACAGAACAGAAACAAACATGAATAATGTTGCTGGACAGACAAGGGCTGGCTGGAAATCAGACATAATGTTTTCTTTGCTGATTTCCACTGTAAATAATCAGTCCCACATTCAGATGCCCAGCCCAAAGTTTACCAGCCCAAGTAAGCAACAACCACCACCCTTTCCCACAGAATTTTTATGTTGACAGCGTCCTTCCATTCCCCTGAAAGTCAGGCTGGGAATGTCTGTCTGTTGATATTACCTGGGCTGTCAAAACTGCATCAAAACAAGAAAAGGTGTGGTGGGGGTCAGATGCTTCCTTGACTGTCCAAAGGGACTGGTCTCCAGTAAAACACTCCATCTGGGACCAACTGGTCCCAGTCCCAGCAGAGCCAGACCAGCCTAGCATGGGCAAGTGCCTTAGTAAGCCACTGATTCCAGAGCTTATTTCAACTATTCATCTATTCTCAGTTGCCTGGAGGCTGCACCCTCACCTTCAACTCATGAGACTCTCGTATATAACTCCTTGCTTTAAAGCACCTCATTAAGTCCTGCATCTCCTTTTAACTACACTCCTGTAAATCAACAGACTCTCTACTGCAGTCAATAAACCACATGAGCAGGGGTTAGTTCTTAGCATCTGGCTCAAATCCACCTCTATTTTGGCTAATTGATACCTCTAAGTGAATAACGGTGTAGAAATGACCTTTGGTGGGAAGAGACTTAAATCTCTGGAAAGTGTTACTGATTTTAGTAACCCAGACTGTTGCCTTCCCAGAAAAGCCACTCTTTTGTTCCCAGCATAACTAAGAGCAGAGGTATCTTTCAACAACACTAATTTCTGGTTCCCTGTTTTCTACCAAAGCCTGTTGGCAGCCAAAAAAAGGCTGGATGAAGTCAAACAGATTTTTTTTCTTTGAACAAATCTTAGCTAGCCTCAGACCTGGAAACTCAGCAGCATCCTAGAGATGACCTTGAAAGGAAATAGTTTTGCTTTGCCCAGCTTTGAGCAGAAGCAATTAAAGCTGCCTACACACACTGCACAAAAGCTTGTTAGCAGGCACAACAGAGCTGAGCCCCTCAAATGCCATGTTGTTGGCTTGCTGCAAATATCCACCAGCACCGCAGCACTGCACAAGCACGTGACGGCCTGCAGCGTGTGGATTGTCAGGGCAGGTGG
Source organism: Pseudopodoces humilis (assembly GCF_049639895.1). Taxonomy (NCBI): domain Eukaryota; kingdom Metazoa; phylum Chordata; class Aves; order Passeriformes; family Paridae; genus Pseudopodoces; species Pseudopodoces humilis. The sequence goes on from NC_142202.1 coordinate 10,513,677, forward strand.
CTGGAAAGTTAGTCTTTGGGCCTTAGACCCTGTGATTGGGAAAAGCTTCTTCCAAAAAAGCAGGCAGTCATAAATCAAGGGGCAGCTCTCTGACTCAGCAGACAGCATCACCTTAAGTGGCACTGATAAACGAGGCTGCGAGGTTTGCTTTGCCATGCTACCTTCTGTTTAGCTTCCTCTGAAATTTGAATGCATAAAATACCATTAATATAAAGAGGAAGCCAGGTGTGAAATGAAACAACTCAGATGCAGTGCTTCATCACAGAGTTGTTGACATAAAGTGGAGAATAACAGAATATTCCAAGTTGGAAGGGACCCACAAGGATCATCGAGTCCAACTCCGAAGTGAATGGCTGTACAGGGATCAAACCTGTGACCTTGGTGTTGTTAGCACCATGCCCTGAGCAGCTGAGTCTAAAATGTCATATGAATTGGGGAATGTGTAGGTATGATTTATTTATAGGTCAGTTTGTTCTGAGCCACACCACATCCCCTGCAGAGAACAATTTAGTTGTATTAATTGTCAGCTTTCATGAAACACGTGGGAAATCTTCTGTGCTGAAAGTCCAGCCCAGACCCCGATCCCAGCAGAACTGAGTGGTGGCCACTGGTGCTCACCTTTCTTTCCTTCTCCCTCAGTCAGGATCCACCTGGAAATAGCCAGATCCCAGTGCCTAGGGAGGGGTCAGTGGGATTCCATTATGGCTCCTGGCAGCTTCCTGGGCTCACTCTGCAGGATCACATAGGAAAATAAGTAACTCTGTTCAACTCTGGGACTTTATTTTATTTTTTCATCTATTTATTTATTTATTTATTCATTCATTCATTCACTTATTCATTTATATTTGTTATTTATTTGTTATTTATTATTTATTGTTGCTAATGAATGCTGTAATTCTTTGTAGGTTTGAGATAAGCAGGTGAATAACCATGTCTCATTTTAAAACCACTATATCTTAACGAAAGTACCAAAGATTATATGAAAGACCTTGCACAAAATAATTAACTTTAAGGATATGAACTAAGTTGTGAGTTGTGTTGTAAAGGTGCCTTGGCTTTTGAGTTAGTGAGACACAAGTCTGGAGAAGCACACACAAAAAAAGGAAAACAAAAATCTGTATTGAAAAGAGGGAAATGAACCCAACTGAGAAAGCTTAAATCTCATTTACTTACAGTAGAAGTAAAGGTTACACAAAGATTTAGAGAAAAAAATGTTTTCAAAATATACATGGACTTCTGATAATACCCCCAACATCTTCTAGTAGCAGCAAGCTGGGATCTCTGCCCAAATTCTATCTTTACTCCTTTCTTCCATCTTCCCAACAATCCTCTGGTAGCAGTAATGCCTGTCCATGACATCTCATCTTTGTGAAAGCAAAATCCAGCCTTACTTGCCTTACTGTGTTAGATTTCAATCACAGAATCCCAGGATGGGTCAGGCTGTAAGGGACCCCCGTGGGTCATCTGGTCCAACCTCCCTGCTCAGGCAGGGCCATCCCAGAGCACGTGGCACAGGATTGCATCCAGATGGTTCTTGAATATTCCCAGTGAGGGAAACTCCACAACCTCTCTGGGTAATCTGTCCCAGTGCTTGGGCACTGCACAGGGAAGTTCTTCCTCATCATTCCTGTGCCTCAGTTCCTGCCCGTTGCCTCTTGTCCCTTTGCCCGGCACCGCCCAGCAGAGCCTGGTCCATCCTGGGATCCCTCCCTGCAGACACTGACAGACATTGATGAGGTTCCCTCTCAGTGTCTCTTCTCCAGGCTGAACAGGCCCAGCTCCCTCAGCCTCTCCTCACAACTGAGGTGCTCCAGTCCCTTCATCACCTTTGTCACCCTCTGCTGGACCCTCTCCAGGAGCTCCGTGTCTCTCTTGCCCTGAGGATGCCAGAGCTGGACACAGCACTCCAGACTGGCCTCACCAGGGCTGAGTAGAGGGGCAGGATCATCTCCCTGACCTGCTGCCAATGCAGTTCCCAATGCAGCCCAGGATCCCCTTGGCTTTCTTGTCCCCCAGGGCACTGCTGGCCCGTGGACAGCTCGGTGTCCACCAGCACCCCCAGGTCCTTCTCTGCAGAGCTGCTGCCCAGCAGGTCACCCCCAGCCTGTGCTGGTGCCTGGGGTTGTTCCTCCCCAGGACCCTGCACTTGCCCTGGTTGAATTTCAGGAGGTTCTTCCCTGCCCATCTCAGCCTGTCCAGGTCCCTCTGAAGGGCTCTCAGCACCCTGGGGTATCGGCCACTGCTCCCAGCTTTGTGCACCAGTGAACTTGCTGAGCAGGCATCTGCCCCTTCATCCAAGCCATTGATGAATAAGTTAAGCAGTACTGGGCCCAGCACAGAACCCTGGGGATCACCACTAATGAGAGGTCTCCAACTGGGCCCTGTGCCACTGATCAGGACCCTCCAGGATCTGCCAGTTCTCAATCCACTTTACCATCCACTCATCCAGCCAGGGCTTCCTGAGCTGGCCTATGTAAGGGTGTCAAAAGCCCATCTGAAGGACAGATAAACAATACCCACTGCTCTCCCCTCATCCATCCAGACAGGCCTTTCAGTGTAGAAGGCAACCAGGCTGGTCAAGTCTAACGTAACTTTAGTGAATCCATGCTGATAACTACTGATCACCTTCTTGTCCTCCTCTGTGTGGATAGATGTGGCCTCAAAATGGGACGCTCCATCTCCTTTCCAGGGATTGAGGTGAGACTGACTGGCTGGTGAATCACTGGGTTCTCCTTCTTGCCCATTTTGGAGACTGGGGTGACCTTTGCTTCCTTCCAGTCCTCGAGAACCTCTCCTGATCACCACAGCCTCTCAAAGATCCCATCAAAGCCCATGGATTTGTGGATGCCAAGTTTGCCTGGGTGATCTCTGACCCAATCCTCCTTGACCAAAGAGACATCTTCCTTCCACCAATCCTTTACCCTGGTCTCCTGGATCAGAGATCCCTGAGGGCTGATCTTGTCAGGGAAGACTGATGCAAAGAAGGTGATCAGAAACTCTGCCTTCTCTGTATTCTGTTTGCCCCTTACTTGTTAATTCAACAGCGTGACTGCAGAGGAAAGTTACAGGCCCATTGCTGGAATTACATCAATTTGTAAGTTCAGTGGTGTCTATTTGGAGGGAGCAAGCAACTATTTTAAGACTGCTGGCATTCTCAGAAACAATTTCTGGAGAGAATTTCTATTTACATTAGTGTTACTACTCTGCATGATTACTTCCCACAAGAAATATGGACTGTTTAACAATAAAGCAGTCACCATTTTTCCACCAAAGGAGTGCTATGCAGTCATTTGAGGCTGATTCCTTTGGACCCATTTATTATCTGGGTTCCTTGTTTTGTACCAGAGTTTCATTTTTCTTCCAGCTGAGCTCTATGTTCCTTCTTGGCACTTTTAAAGATCCTTATAAAGTATTTTTGTGCTGCACAAATTAAATCAGTTTTTAGAACAAAGACAAGGAAAAATCAACTGTGGCTGGTTTTGTCCAATAAAGGTCCACGACAGTCTCCAGCTATCTGTCTCTACTACAGTTCAGAGTTTCTTGTGATGAGGGTAGGGTGGTGTTTTTTGTTGGCTGATCCACTTCTTCTCCCTCCAAACTCTGTTCTGTGCCTGTCTCTGGGTTCTCAGGCTGGACTCGGAAAATGAAGAAACCTGTGGAAAAAACCAAAGGAACAGTGGTGGAACAGTGTTGAAAAACACCCACCACTGTGGTTGGTGTTGTGGCTGTGTCAGGAGAGCCCTGGGACACAGAACCCTGCCTGGCAGCACGGATCAAAGGGACAGTGATGCTTGGGAGGCCATTGGCAGCATCCAGCCATCCTGCCTCGCATGTGCAGGCCAAGCAGGTTACAGAATCCTCTTGTAAAGTTATAAATCGGGGTATTCCTCTGTCCCCCTTTCATGCAAACACTCTCTGAACTCTAGGCTAAGAAAATCAAACCCTCCCGAAAGCAAGAAGAAAGATGGGCAGACAGAAAAGCGAGCCCATCAGAGCAGTTCAGCAGGCTGCTTGTGATTATAAAACCCTGACAATAAAGGCAAGAGGCATCTTGCTTTCATTCTGGGGCCCATTTTTAATTCCCTGTTACACAACACAATAGTCCAGCCCCAACAGAGAAAATTGCTGTGCATACAGTGAACTCCCACAAACAATAAAATGCAGCTCAGTCCTGCTTATTCATCATATCCCCATGACCTTGAGATATTTTAAAAGATGATGAAAACACCTGAGACCTTCAAGTCTGAAAAGCTCTATGCACATAGGAATCACTTCTTTTTCAAGAGGGGCTTTGTTCAAAATTAACAGTGACTTTTAGGCATACTAAGAAGTGAGAGCAACAGATGAGTAGCAAAGAGCATTTCTTAGCATCAAAAAGTAGGTCATATCTAGAATCTCTTTCTTCCCAAACTTGAGGTGTGTCTGTTCTCCCTTTCTTCTCCAGATCCTTCCCTAAATAAACTTCCTGAGGAAACAAAGACCTCCTTTTCCTGCTCTAAATAAGGGAAATACTTTTCCCAGCCCACTCTATATCTGCAGTTTGTTTAAGTCCTCTACTGATTGCCATGTATTTGACAAGAAAGACAACAGGCAGCAGCAGAGGAGATATAAATCATATTGCATGAGCCTGGGAAGAGCTACACACATCACTGCTGCCAGGGAATTTCATGGCAATCCACTCTTGTCTATCCTCACCTTCAGCTCCACCAACAGGGATCTCCGTGGCTGAAGAGAGATGCCCTTGAAGGTGGTGACATGAGTAAGGCTCTGGCAGAGAGGGTTTTATTAATGCATGTTTTGTCTTTTCTAGAAACACAGAGATATGAAAATTGTTCTGATTTTGGGCAAAGGCTGGTTTGTGTTACATGGCATGTGGGAGCACCTGAAACACTGGGATGGCTCCTGGGACTGCTGCAATGAAGCAGCAATGGATAGTTTCTATCTAGGGACTGACAGGAATGGAAAAGCCTGTCATTTAGGAGGGTATGTTAATTTATCTCCACTGGATTTCTTCGGGGACCAATAATATTGATTTAGGACTTTGTTCTGACGACAGCTGGAAGGTGTGAGACGGGAAAATTTCCGTGCCTTGCCAACTGCTTCCCCTAATTACTACCTGCAACAGCAGCCTGGAGTTCTTGCTCCTTTTTCACCCTGAGTCTTGAGACAGGATGCTGCCAGGGACTGAGCCATCCCTCTTGGTATCCTGCACCAGGACCTCACTACAGCTCTTGACATGTTCTGAAAGTTAAATTGGAGCTGCTTTCAGTGTAGAACCAAATACAAACTTAGCATCTGGGTTTTGCACAGCCTAGAGTACAATGTAGATGTTAATTGGTGGGTTGTGGGGGAAGCCACACAGAAACATACAAAAAAAACCCAAAAAACAAAACAAACCTCCCCAAAAATCCCCACCAAAATAAAAAGACCCTGAACCTTGTATTTCTCCTTTGGGCACAGAGAACTCATCCCATGGGTAGAAATAGCAGAGACACTATCTTTCAGCACATTAGGTTGAGCTATGTCTGTTTGTGCCATGTACCACCACACAAATTCCCTTTCTCCTTGCATTTAAAGGGGTTGATAGCTGTTCCCCTGTTCCCTCTGAAACTTGTGGGCATTTTTAGCTGCCACCTATGGTAAGACAGCACTGCCTTGGCTCCCCTGTACAGCCAGCCCAGATATTAATTGGCCCAAGTAGGGTGTCCCACTGGGAAGTCACCTGTGATAGAGCCTGAAGTACAAAAGATGCCTTTCTTTTGTTGTTTTGTTCTTTTGAGTTGTTTTGTATTTGAGAGCACAATGTCATCCTCTTATGTTCCATTTTAATGGTTTCATTTGTCCTGTGAAATCATTGCAGCAGGAGAACTGGACACAACACACCAATTTTCTCATCTAAAACTAATAATCCAAGTTCCTAAGCTTCATCCTTTGGCTTTGTAGGCAGAACTAAAGAGCATGGGACAGACACTGCCAGACTTTCCTGATGCTTTGCAGTGTTCCACCTTGCAAAGCACCCCTGAAGCACAGGGGGTTGATCTTACAGCTTAGGAGGCATTGTCTGAGCAGAAGCAGCCAATGCTTATTTTGGGGATGGGGTAGGACAGGGATGGGGCTTGTTATAAACCTTCTCCTTAGGAATTTTTTAAATTTGCAGTATCTTTTTCCTTCTGAAATGAGAAAAGCATAAAAAGAGGACATCAGATCCTCTGCTAATATGTTTGATGTTTTCTGCTGCTCTTCCAGAAACTTTATCTTTTCTTTGAAAATAGGAACTGTGCAGCCCTGTTTCATAAGAAGAACGTCTTGCAGACATTGAAATAAGTGTAACTGGTGCAGAGCTACTTGGCAGATTCTGAAGAAAACCAGAAGCAGTGGTTTGCAGACAATAAATGCTCCCTTTTCATCTCTACTCAGAGATCTAAAGCCAATCTCTTTAATGCCACAATTGCTGACTGCTTTCTTCCCAAAGAAACCACCGCAGGGAGGAGAAAAATAAAATTTCCTTACACAGTGTTCTGCCCACAGAGGCACAGACAGACACTTCTGATCACACTTTTAAAACCTCCCTAGTTGGCTGTGGGCAGCTCCTCTGATTTTAACAGCAACAACAACAACAACAACAACAACAACACTTTTGCCTTACACCATATCATCTTTTTAAAGACAGAGATGAACAAAAATAGGCTTTTTCTTATTCTATACAGTTTTGGATGGTGGGATCAGTAGGATCTTATCTCTCAGACCTTCCTCATCAAACCTTCCTCATCCAAGACTCACTGATGATTACTTAACCACCTGTATTAGCTGGTGGAAGTTGTCTTTGCTCTAGAAACCCCCCAGAGCTGTACTGAGACACTGAGAAGGTGACTGGATTGTGATTGTACTGCCTAAAGAGGATGTTATGGAGAACTTTAATGACCAAAAAAACAGCAGGACTTTGTCTTGAAAGGCTGATGAGGCATCACACAGAGCATCAGCTGAGGAGCTGACAAAGACAAGCTTCAGTTTTCCTTTGCAGCTGTGCAGAAGGTTGCAGAGTTTTATTGCAAGGCTCCCTTCTTCCTTCTATCAACTCTGAAAAATCATGGAGAGCAAAAAAGGTGCTCAATAAGTGGAGAAAAGCCAATGTTACTTCCATCTTCAAACAGAGCAAGAAGGAGGACATAGGAGATTACTGGCCAGTCAGCCTCGCCTCCATCCTTGGGAAGGTGATGGAACAGATCATTCTGGATGTCACCAAGCATGGTTTTGAAACTCTCTGTTTCAGCTTCATTGGGACTTAGGGCAGCCCTACCAAGCAGAACTTCCTCCTGTGAAAAAGCAGATCACCAAAGCTTCAGAAGCAGTATGGCTGTGTTTATCTGGACTAAAGCAAATAAAGAGATTAGAAAACAATCCTAGCTTTTTCTCTCTTTTCCCATTGTACTCCTTCGTCATCCCAGCATCTGGAGCACGCTTGAACTCCTGAAGCCCTTCAGATTGCTCCATTGCTCTCACATTTCACTGTCACTCTTAGAAGTGATCTTGGTAGTGGGTCTTTGGTATAAATGGCATTTAATGTCCATTTGAAGTGGTGGACCTCAGGATTTCACTGTAAAGCAGCAGAGGCAGGATGGCCCATGCCAACCTAGACTCTAAATCAGTGTGAGTATTAAATCAACTCTAGGAGGGGCAAAGTCCAAGGTATTAGGGACATGTCTCAGGCAGGGCCAGGCTCTTTGCTGGCATGAACAATACTGCAGCCTTTCAATCCTGCACTCCATTACTGTGCACAAAATCCAGCCTGAGCTCCCTTCTGCATTCTGCTAGGAAAGTAGCTCAGAGTCACTGCAAAATTGAAACTGTGCAACTACAAAGCTAGGAAATTAATATCTAGAATATCCCTTTAGGCTACTGGGTGCCTTTGCTTAGCACTGCAGTAAATGCAGGGAAAAAAGAGAGGGTGAAACTCACTTCACTTACTTGAGAAAGTTCTGAGTAATTTATTTAGTTGAGCGTAGCGTTTTGATGAATAGTGTGCCTGTCTTGGTGAGAGAAGCACAATCACATACTGTGAGGGGAAGCCATGGAGCAGGATTCAATCAGTACACAGGATGCCAGCAGGGAAATTAACTACAAAGAATGGATTTTTTTCGGTGGCCCCAGTAAATCTGCCTGTACCTTTCAGTCTGTAACCACCTCTGGTACCCAGCCCAAGAGCACGATGTGCCAGTAAACAGGGAACAGTGGCAGCCTAGAGGTAAATATTGCCCAGTTCAGGAGGCTGCTGGGCATGCAGGTCCTGCCAGCCGTGTCCTCATGCCAGGAGCAGCTTCCCATCCCAGCTGCAGCCAGGGAAGTTTGTGAGATGCACCTGCTCAAGGGGAGAGCTCAGATTGGGCCCATCCTGATGGGAATATTTACAGAACAAAGTAATTGTCTGCTAATCAACAGCACAGACAAGAGAAATGTGTCTACATTTTACACCTTCACTCCCCTCTGTGCAGGCCAGGAGCTCTCCAGGTTGCAGGTTCACTGCAGGGCATGAGACCAATTGTTCCTTAGTCAGCCTGAACCAAGGCACAGCCTGGGATCAAGCAAATGCTTCTGTCACCTCACCCCAGCTATCCAAAGGAGCTGAGCCTTCCCCACATAGCCACAACAGGGACACAAAGGGTTTTTCATGTCGTGCCCAGTGATGAGCATTTTTCAAGAGCAGCCTGCAATGCCCTGAACTCTCCTCTGACTGACCAGTGGCAGAAACTCTATCAAAGGCATGGCTGGAGCACATGGAGCCCCACAGAAGGAGTGGGGGAGGCATTTGGGGGCTTTTTCTCCTCAGAGTCATATCTTGATTTACAACCAGACCGGCCAGACAATCCAGTTGATCACTACCTGACAAGTGTCAGCGGTTCTTGTCTGTGACCATTATCCCTTTAATATAAAACTGCAGGGAGATTAAATAACCTGAAAATGCAGCCAGGCTTTGCTAGGTCTTGGAACAGCCCTTATGATGTCCTGGCCAGCTCTGTTTTATTCCATTTCCTCCACTGGCAGACAGCACAGCTCATTGTGCATGCAAGCGTGTTCAAAAGTGTGACATAAATGAAATGCACTCATCTTGATGGAAAATATAAGAGCCCAGATGTGTCAGGGCCTTCAGTTGTTTTACAAGGTCCGAAGCAGAGGGAGGAGGTGCCAGTCAAAACCTTTGGTTTCTTCTGTCTCTGTCTCTCTCATTTTCTCTCTTTTTTAGAGGTTTCTTGGGAAATGAGGTAAGGGAAACACTGAAATTCCCCCTTGGATCAGCTCAAAGCCTGCAAAACCCCAGAGATCCTCCTGCTGACAGTTTCTCCTCCCCCAGATGCTTCTCTTCTGAAGCCTGCCCTGCAGAACTGTGCTCTGGCTCTGCTCTGCTTGCCTGGCACGAACCCTGCAGCCCCCGGGTGCCTCAGCACTGGCACAGGGTCATCCAGCAGGACTCCCAGACCCAGACCCTGGCTTTCTGAGGAATAATCTGGCACGTGTCAGCGTACGCTCAGCTGATCTGCTCCCTGCACACAACCTCACAGACCTACACTGGATTCCCATGGCCTGCCAAACACCCGCAGGGATGGATGAAGGTCACCTGCCAACAGGTCCAGACTGGAGGTGAGGGACAAAGGGAGAAGGTTAGCTGCCACAATGATCCAAATGGGAAATGTCTCAGCTAATGTATATTTCCAAGGCGTCATACTTCTAAGGGTTTATTTCTTTGTAGCGATCATCTGATCACTCCAGCGCCTCACTGCAGCACAGGTTTGATAACAGGCATCTGTGGCTCTGAAAATGGTGTGACCTAAATATAGCAAGCAGAGAGAAAGAGGAGCAGGAAGCTGCTAGAGAGAGCTGGACAATGTTTTGTTCACATTAGCAGCTACAAACAAAGTCTCAGAGCTCCTGGGCAAGCTCATCAGTCCATGTGGGCTGTTCACACTGCACATCTTTTAATTCAGACTTTTTTAATTTTAAAATTTTAAATGCAGGACTTTTTCTTCATTTGAAGTAACTTCATTTGGGTGTCATTTTTCAGAGAAACTCATACCCACCAGATGTGTTGCTTAGATCTGGGAAGAGAGGATATATATGTCAGGTGGATACGTATACCAGGGAAATGCAATGCTACTAGAATGTAGAGCGTTTGAGAGTGTAGGCAGTTTCCATTCTTGTTAACTCTGTTGGATACATTTTCCCTGTGATCATATGGATAAAATTTTCAGCTTGGAAGCTGTCACAAAGACAAGGGCCTGTAAATGAGAATGTCTGCTAATGGAGCACATTTTTCTACATCTCCAGCCTGCACTTGAGGATGCAGTTAGCTCTTTTGTCTTTCCTCATCCCAACTGCTTCTCCAGTAATTAATCGACATCTTCTGCTATCTATCTATTTTTGCCTCTAGGATCTCAGTTGTACAACTTGTTGTGAGCAGGAAGGAGTCTAAAGCTTTGTGAGCCCAGTTATAGGAATCATATAGGAATAGCATGAAAAGTTCCTGCTGGGAATTAAAGCCAAGTACAGATGGACCCACATGCCAGTTTGTCATCACGAACAAAACCAGCATCAAGACTGAGCTCCCTTTCTTTGGTTCCAGCTGACACAGGAATTTCCTGGGGGAAAAAACCCTCAAACATCATAACTTAGCTCTTGGAGTTCACTGAATATTCAGGAATTAAAATGAGAGGGTTTGTGGAACCCAAATTCATGCTCTCATTTGTGATGTGTTGACCTTGTCTGGATGCCAGGTGCCCACCAAGCCTCTTTACTACTCCCCATCTTGGACAGGGGAGGGAAAATAAGATGGAAAATGACTTAAAGCTTGAGATAAGACATTTTACTAAAGCAAAAGCAAAAGTTTGCACATGCACAAGCAAGGAGAAAAAGAAAGATGATTATTCTCTACTTCCCATCAGCTAGCGATGGTCAGACACTTCCCAGGAAACCCTTCAGCCCCTGTAGTGCTTGCTCCAGAAGGCAAACATTGTAAAAAACAAATGGCCCTCCCTCCCTTCCTCCTCCTTTCCTTGGCTTTTATATCTGAGCTGAAGCCATATGGTACAGAATATCCCTTTGGTTCATTTGGGTCAGCTGGCCTGGCTGTGTCCCTTCCCAGGATCTTGCCGCCCCCCTGCCTGCTGATGAGGGGAATGTTGGAGAGGCAGCGCTGTGCCAGCACTGCCCAGCAGTAGCCAAAACACTGGGGTGTTCCCAGTACCTTTCTAGCTGCCAGTGCAGAGCACAGCACTGGGAGGGCTGCTGTGGGGAAATGAGCTCCAGCCCAGCCAGTCCCAAAACACCACTGAGACAGCCCAAACCATGCACTGCTCACTCACTCCCACCCTCCCTGCCGTGGGCTGGAGAGGAAAAGCAGGTGCACAGAAGGTAAAGGTCAGGGGCTGAGATCAGAACAATTTGCTGGAAACAGCAGTGAAATAAGAAAAAATGCTAGCAGCAGCAATATTAATAATAGTGTACAAGAGAGGCAAATGATCCTCAAGTGCTCACCCCACAGAACGTGATGTTACCCCGGACTCTCGCTGCCCACCACCCCACCAGAATGGACCCCTTCCTCCTCCAACTGGGCATGATGTGAGGTGGTACAGAATGGTCCAAGCCATGCCCCTCCTGGCTTCTGCATAAATGAACCCTGTCCTGGCTGGAAGCAGAACAAGATATGTTCTTGTTATATAACATCATTGTGGCACTTCCCAGAACTGCTACCATATTGCAGGGTTTGTCCCATGAATTAGCACCAGACAGGTAAAATTAGGTACAAAGGACATCAAATTACTTTTCCACCCTCTTTGGAGATTAAAGCAAATGTGCTTCCATATGAGAACACACATGAGTATTTATGTGAACATATATTTGTGTATGTAGTTTGCTCCATACATCTCCTTTTAAAGCCTCCTGAAATATTTGGAAACCTTACTTCAAAAAAGTATCCTTTTGCACCTCCCCATTCAAAAGAAAAGAAGGTAAATTGTACAAAGATTTGTAATAAATAAACAATTCAAATTTCCTCCCTGAATGCATTATTTAGCTGGCTAAATAGAGCCTGCCTCTTTCACCAGTTGTCTTTGATACAGTTTTCAGTTTTCAATGATCTGTCCAAACTGGCAAAAGTCAAAACATCCTTCCTTTACTTTTAAATGCTCAGGGCACGCTTCACAGAATTCAGTGGGACACCAAGACTGGCCTTTATACTTTTAACTCCAAGTCAGCACAGAAATCAAGCAAACTCTCAGTTTACTCAGTGAACTCAAGCTAAGCAGGTGTTTCAGTACTGGACCCTTAACAAATTCCCTAGACATGGCCTTAGGCAGAGTTTTGTGTGGTCCTATCCCATATCACAGCAAAGTTTTGATAAATGAAAGTTTTCTTCAGTTTCTGTTTTTCCTTTCAGTCCCTCCAGCCTGCTTGTCAGCAGTATTTTTGCACTTTACTTGTAACAGTGCTTCAAAATTGCTGTGAAGTACAACACTAATTTTATGTGTCAATCAAACCTGTGACATTTTTGGTGTGGTAAGCTGGAGGGGATAGCAGTATTAGTTCTGGTCTGCATCCTCTTCTCCTAACTCCTGCATTTCTTCTGACATTTTTGTTTCAGTCACTTCTTTCCAATGCTTTTCTCCATGGAAAAAATGATTTTTCACTAAAACATCCCCAACCTAAGCCTGTCTGTATAGAATGGCTCATGGAAACTTCTGTGGGAACTGCAGCACAGCTATTTCCTGTGGCTATTCCCCTTTCTTGGGGCAAACAAGCTCTCACAGGCACCCATCAGGCAGGAGGACACACCACTTCATCCTGGAGCCTTGTCTGCAGAGTGAACCTATGAAGGTATCCAAACTGGAAGACCAATGAGTCACAGAGGTTTTGTTTTCAAATATTTCCATTTTCAAAGCAGCTGGGTTCTGCAAAAATCACCCTGGAAGGTATCTTGTAAAAGCACATTTTTCCTCCTATTCAGTCCTGCAAAGTCCAGACAATGAGGTGTTTCACTCATGAAATTGAGTGTCATGCATGAATTGAGTGTCCAAAGAAATGCCCTCCAAACCCATGCAAGGTGGGACTTTCTGTGTTGCCCCCACTGGAAAAACTGCGTGAGAAAAGTGGTTTAGGGACTCATCTCAAGAGTACATTTTACAAAATGTAGTAACTGTAAGAAGTAAAACATACTCTAATTCACTATTTTTGCATTAACTGGCATCAGATGAAACTACAGGAGATGAATATTAGTGCATTTTAGTCACATAATCAACCACAGCAGTGAGAACAGATCATCTATACAGCAACAAGAAACAATAAAAAAAAAAAATTTGAGAAGAATATGGGAAGCAGAGTTGGTTTTTTTTAAATGAGTTTCTACAAGGAACATTTAGCTTATAAAGAGAGATAAATTATAGGTGTGCACGGAGTGTGTGTTTATGGCTTAGCCCCCAGGAGACAGAAGGAAGAAAAACGGTCTCTGCTTTTTTCCATCTTTTCATCTAAGCTGCAGTAGAATGAGCAGTTGGGGCTGGTCCATAATTCACTGGGAAGTGGTTGTACAGAAAACCTTCTCAACATCTGCAAAGCTGCCAGGGGAAGGAAAACACCGAGATCCCTGCGGCGGAGTCACTGCCTGAGTGAGAGGCAGCGGGACGGGGATGACCCACAGCCAATTAAAGAAGGCCTAAAGCGTTTTCCCAAGGAAGCCCTTGGTCTTGTCCCGGTCTGATAGAAATTCCAGAGGAACTCCATCCCTGTTTTGGCTGTTTGGCTGGCGTGGCTGGCCTGCACAGCCCAGAGTAGCAGCATTTTGCTTTTCCCTGGCTGCAGGGCTGGCAGCTGTACCTGCACACCAAGGGGCGTGCGGTGTAGCCACGCTGATTCCCTGACCCTGTTCCCTCCTGGGCTGTGAGAATCCCCCAGGAAAACCAAAGGTCTGGACCTGGGGAAGGAAGAGTGGTCACTGCTGGTGAGAACAGGCACCTAATTACACCATCAGGGGTGCAGAGGTAGCTGTTGATTAAAGAAATAGATATGGGGATGACACGGACTAGTTACATGCCATAAATTGCGTGGTTCCCAGACTTTTCCCTTCTGAAGATGCCTGCCCTGCCTAGCAGCATGCCTGGGATGAGTCCTGTGTCTCCCCTGATGTCCCTCAGGGTCTGACATTCCAGTGCAGACCTTCTGGTGCCGTGGTAAAGACTCCTCATTCCCTGTCCACGTCGTTTCACAAAACTCCGGGATGCACGGAATCTGTGAGGCCACTGCAGAATTTGGGTAAGATTGGTCAAGAGACTTGAGTGCCTGACAGCCAGAACCACCCCATGTGCCAAACCCAAGCATGGCAAGGCTCCAAAATGGATAGGTGGCATCAGGAACAATCCAGATATTCCTGGAGCAGCACTCTCGCTGTACTTCAGGGTGTACGAAGGAGAAAATGAAGGTTCTTCAGTCTGATGCTGCAAACAGGATTTAATCCAAGCCAAGGGGATGTGCATGTGGCTGCAGGCACTTGGAAATATGTGAGCAGATACTGATTTTAGAAGCATTCTGTAAGGCTTCTGGGTCTGTTGAAGCTGAGGGTCAGGTATGGACACAAATGGGAGTAATTTAACTTACTGCTGATTACATAATCACACAAATACAGCAGTTCTACAGCTACATGTATAAACTGAGCCACTGCTCTCAGCTAATATATATATATAACATATCTGTTATACATATAAAAATATAATATATATAATTGGCAAATTATATAAATTACATGTACTATATAGATATAAATATCTTTACACAGATAGATTTTATCTTGCTCACTGGCATCTTTATAGATGCAAAGGTTTCCATAAAGAAAGATGGAAAGCAAGTAGGGGGAACTAGGGTGAAATCATTGTGAGGCAGCAGGAAGTCAATTTTTGTGCTGCAGATGGAAAATCTGACGTATAAATGTATCTTAATGTATATGTTAGGCTTATTGCCAGAGTGGTGTAGAAAATTCCAAATTCTGACTTCCAAATGTATTAAGGTCTGAGGAGTTTTAAAACGGAAAGACAGAGACAAGTTGTTTGTTCTAGAATATAGCAACATTAACATGGAGTTCTGTCAACTTAAGAAAGAGAGCCAATGTATTTTAACACAAAACATGAAGGAGATGGTGGAGGACAGTAAAAATATTCCAGATATTTCTCATTTCTAGAGAATTCTATCCTACATCTCTTTCCTGCAGTACAGAATATGAGTGTAATGAGAGCTGTGTACCTAACCTCTTTCAGCTGTTCTTAAATCCCTGTTCAAATACCTTAACCACTAATATTTTCCCAGGCCCACTGATCTGACTGAGAACCTAAAACCTGAGGGAAGACAACAAGATAGAATCCAAATCTAGTTACGTTGTTGTGACACTAATATAATTCCTTTGGGGGGAGGGGATTAGAGTCTTTTAATACCCTGATTTTTATAGGTTTGTGCAAAACACAGCATCAGTTTAGCTGGAGACATCTGGACTCTCACTGTTAAATGAATAAAGGTTTTGTTTTTTTTTTAATGCAGTGGATGCTCAAAGAAAATAAGTTCACTACTCAGTGAATAAAACATGGAATAAATTTAAAATGCTCATGAGGGAAAGAAAAGCACTGCATAAAATAAATAAAAAAGATGTGAAGTTCTTGGTAAAAAAAATAACAGCATATAACAAGTGAAAGGCTATGCATCCATGAGTAATGACAAAAGGTGATATTAAACATTGCAGAACCCTGATTAGTTTTGTAATAGTGTATAAGTCTGTGAATGTGCAACTTCAAAAAGAAGATTTAAATGTCCTTCTCTAAGCTGCTTACCAGAGTTCCATTTTTAAAATCTTCATTATTGTTTCTTGCTAATTTTTTTAACCAGATTCTCCTGCTACCTCCTGTGCACTCTGATTATGAAGCGTTAAAAGGATTAGGAGACCATGGATTTCAAGAGCAGTTTTCTACACATTCTTGTCCCAGGAAACAAAAGCTTTGTTGCCAACTCAAAACTGTCTAAACACAGGTTATCCTTTCAAAAACTTGGGGAGAAGGTGCAGGCAAGCAGCTTTGTCTGCTGCTGCTGACTTTACTCCAGGGAGGATAAAGAAGAAATCAGGGGTATGGCAGATTCACTGCTTCAGCAAAAACGCTGCCCTCATTTCAAGATTACTGTGAGATCATGATGCCCACCAGCACTACTTGGTTGTTAGACAATGAATATCAGAAAGCAAAGTAATTTCATTCTGGAAGAGCAAAATTTAAATCCCAGATGCCTTTATTATAAAGCCTGATGCCGCTTGCACAGCTTCCAGTTCTGCCCTGCCCAGGTTTTATATCTGAACTCACAGCAAGGAATGCTCTTTTCCACAGCACAATGCCTCCCTTGGCGCACACGTGGGTTGAAGGACTGCTCCACATCTGCTGTAGACCTTGGACATTTTCTGCTGGCTACTGAACCTGCAAAACCAGGCTTTTGCAGGCTTTTTTTGTGGTATTTGGTTTATGGCATGCACCATCTCCACAATCACACCAGACCCCAGACTGCCAGTCCATTTGTGCCCTACCAAAGTGATCCAGGCCTGGAATACATGAAATACAAGGATAGGTGGAGGGCAGTGGACAGGATTAATCTGGAAAAGCAGGAGAAAAAGGGACACCTAATACAGTTTGGGTGGACAACTATAGCTTGGGTGGTAAGAATTGAGATAACAAAGCCAAGCTCTGCTTGGCAGGTCCCAGTGGTGGAACAAAGACAATGGGCACAGGCAGTTTGGGATGTTCATGTTGGGCACTGGAAAAACTTCTTCCCAGGATGGTGGTGCATAGACAGATGTTGGTAAGATGGAGTGTCACCATCCCTGGAGTGCTTCAAAGCTCACATAGGCAAAACCACAGCTGCCCTGTCCTAGCACTTGGTGAGAATCCTGCTCCAAGCCTGCCCCCTGTGCCCAGCTCCTCTGTGAGTCTGTGAATAGCTGTGTCTTTTTCCATGGCAGAGCAGATATCCACCTGCAGCCTGTAGAGTATTTCCTGATGGAGGAGGCTGTGACCCCATGGGAATCCCAGGCTGGAGAGGGCTCCTGGCAGGACCTGTGACCCCACAGGGAGCCCACACTGCAGGTTCTGGACTGGGCCCTGAGGAAATGACCCATGCTGGAGCAGTCCATGAAGAGCTGCAGTCCGTGGGAAGGACCCACATTAGAGAAGGTTGTGAAGGATTTGTGTTATCTCATGTGAATCTCATGTGTTACACACTGGAGCAGGGGACATCGTGCTGGAGCAGGGGAAAAGCAGGAGAAGCTGAGGAGGCAGCAGTATTACAAACAGGCCATAATTCCCAATCCCCATCCCACTGCAGTGTTCATGGAGAGGAGCTGAGAAGCTGAAAGTGAAACTGAGCCCAGGAAGAAGGGTGGAGTGGGGAGAAGATATGTTTATGCTTGTTCTTATTTCTCATTTTCTTACTCTGCTTAGCTGGCAATAAATTAAATCAATTTTGGCCAAGCTGAGCCTGTTTAGCCTTTTAAGATCTTTGGTAAACAATTTCTCTCTGTCCTTTACTTGACCCATGTCATCCCTGTGCCACATTGAACCCCTGTCCTGCTGAAGAGGGGAGTGATGGAATGGCTTGGTGGCAGCTTTGCTTTTCAGTTCTGAAGAAAGGCTTGTGCATCCCAAACTGGGTCTGTTTCCTCTGAGAACACTTGCTAGTCTGACAGGACATATTTTCTCTCCCTATAAAAAATTTATTTACTCTTGTGTTGGCTTTGCACGGCCTGGTTTTTTTTTGGTAGTGGTGGGGGGTCACAGAGGTGGCTTCTGTGAGAAGCTGCTGGAAGCTTCTGCCGTGTCTGGCAGAGACAATCACTGATGGCTCTGAAGGTGGACAAGCTGCTGGCCAAGGCTGGGGCAATTAGAGGTGGTGATGCCTCTGTGATGACATATTTAAGAAGAAAATCAAAACAAGGTTAATTCCAGCCAGAGAAGAGGAAGTGAGAACATGTGAGGGAAACAACACTGAGACACCAAGGTCAGTGGAGGAGGGGGAGGACGTGCTCCAGGTGCAGGAAACGAGATTCTTCTGCAGGCCATGGTGAAGACCATGGTGAAGAAGCTGTGTCCTGCAGTCCATGGGGATCCATGGAGGATGCAGAGATCCACCCACAGCCCGTGGGGATCCATGGGGGGTGCAGAGATCCACCCACAGCCCGTGGGGATCCATGGGGGGTGCAGAGATCCACACACAGCCCATGGGGATCCATGGGGGATGCAGAGATCCACACACAGCCCGTGAGGTCTGAGATGGCCATGCCAGAGCAGGTGGATGCCTGGAGGAGGCTGTGACCCAGTGAGAGATCTGGTGGAGAGAGAGGGCCTTGCTTCCAGGCTGGAGCAGCCTGGCCTTGGAGGACTGCACCCCATGGAAGAGTGACCCACGTCACAGCAGTTTTGGGAGGACTGCTGCTTGTGAGACTGGAACCATGCTGGAGAAACTCACAGAGAGCTGTCTCCCGTGAGAGGGACCCCATGGTGCAGCAGGGGAAGGACTCCTCTCCCTGAGCCAAGCAGAAAACCTCAGGTGATGAACTGACCAAAACTCCTGTGCCCTGTCTCTGTGCGCTGTTGGTGGGAAGGAGAGAAGGACTGGGGGGGAAAGGTGTTTTTAAGGGCTTACTTTACATCTCATTATCCTGCTCTGATTTTGTTAGTAATAAATTCACTTTGTATCTCTAAGTTGAGCCTGTTTTGCCCTTGGAGTGTTTTTCTCCCCATCCTTAACACATGAAATTAAATTTCCATTAAATTTCTCTCTCTGCCCAGCTGTGGCAGGGAAGGGTGAGTGAGTGGCTTTCAGGGGTGCCTGGTGTTTGACCAGTGTCAAACCATGACAGTTTTTGGTGGAGGTGCTGGGGAGTCATGAGGATTTTGAGATAAGATATTAATTGGGAGAAATAATAGGCAAAACAAGTGTTAAACCGTGTTATGTAGTGGAATGATAGTGGAGAATTTGTGTTGTAATTGTAGTGAAGGGTCCAGCAGCGGATTTTGTGTAAGTTGTCCATCTTTGTTCTGTGTTGTGATGATGTTATTTTTGGATTTGATGTGGGCAACTTTTCCACTGTTGAGTTCAGCTGGGGTTTTTTTGCTGTTCTAAGTGAAGATTGTATGGTGAATGTTGATTTTAATGATAATTCTTAAATATGTGATTCACAGTGGCAAGGGATGGAATGGCTCTGGTGGCTTATAAACTCCTGGGCAAAGAAACATGCCATTGAGTAGATATATCGCATTCTCTATCATCCACAGGCCTCTGGGAAGAATGAAAGATACAATGGGCTGCTGAAAGCTATGTTAAGTGCAGTAGGTAATGGGACATGGAAGCACTGGGATGCAAACTTAGCAGAAGCCACTTGGCTGGCCAGCACTGGGATCTGCTAAGAGCCCTGGCAGTAGTTAATGTATGCTTGGTGTAGAGGTGGTTTAAGGGTGTGGTTTAAGCTGCATGTGTGGGTAAGAAAGGATTCCAGGAAGGAGAAATAAATGTAATGGAAGAGGTGGAAGACACACAGATCATGTGGGACCTGAGTATGACACAAATGGAATAAGGGGTGGAGATTGTATTGGGCCTGGCTGAGGCAGAGTTCAGGGCCCTCCCAGTGCTGTGCTTTGTTTTGGTAGCTGGAAGGGTGTTGATAACACACCAGTGTTCAGTCTAGTGAGCAGCACTGTCCCTCTGACATCCCCTCCCCATCAAGGGGATGGGAGCGGTCAAGATCCTGGGAGGAGACAGCTGACCCAAACTAACCAAAGGGATATTCCATACCACTGGACATCAGCTCAGATCTGTAAGCCAAGGGAGAGAGGAGGAAGAGGGGGAATTTGTGGTTCTTCAATGTTTTCCCTCTGTTACACATGCTGAAGTCCTGCTTCCCAGGATGTGTGTGAACATCGCTGCTGACGCGAAGCAGAGCTTGACTTTTCCCCTCGCTTATGGACACCCAAACTCTCGCTTGTTTCTTTCTTTCACCGTGATAAAACTGCCTTATCTCACCCTGCTGGTTGTTCTCCATCTTATTCTCTCCCTTGTCCCCCTGGGAAATGGAGGGATGGAGCAGCTTGGTGGGCACCTG
Source organism: Pseudopodoces humilis (assembly GCF_049639895.1). NCBI lineage: Eukaryota > Metazoa > Chordata > Aves > Passeriformes > Paridae > Pseudopodoces > Pseudopodoces humilis. The sequence continues at coordinate 10,533,832 of NC_142202.1, forward strand.
GCACCCACTACAAGAATCCAACAAGCACTCCCTAAGACTCCCATTCATCCTGGAATATCTTCAACACGTTTACCTCACAGACGCGTTGCTCAGAGACAAAAAAATAGCATGGGGTTGCAATGACCTTCCAGCTTGATCAAAGAAGAGGCAGAATTAGTTTTTTCCCTTCTATCTAAAGGCTGTGAGATTGAATCTGACAACTTCATACTGAATTGAAGCATGTCACTTCAGAAAAGGTCGGATCCGAGATTTCAAGTGATGCAGATCTTCCCCTTTGCCTAAGAAGGTCAGTGCAATATCTAGTTAACCACCTCAAAAACAAAAAATGCTCATTTCTTGCACTCTCCCCTGTGAGTTGAGCAGACTCATATTGCCAGATGCTTCTCACATCTGTAAATTTCTACAGATCCGCTTTTAAAAGTGAAAGAAAACCCAATTTTTCATTAAGCAAACTGAGGTCTGTCAGCTGTGGGTTTTTTGACCCTCATGTAACCATGCTGCTGTTCCACATCAGGGCAACACCTCTCTTGTCTGCTGAGATTAATACACAGATAACAAAAGATGTGTGAGGGGAATCTGAAAGCTCCTTTTTCTGAGTCACTTCTGGGGACAAATCCTGGCAGCCTTTAGAACAGCTGGGAGATGCAGAAAGAAGAGCTGCTTTCATCATGACTGTGCTGGGTGGCATAATCAGAGAGGTTTGCCATTTAATAAAAATTAACTCAGTTATTAATTAGCATATAAATCCCTTAAAAGTTTTATTTCATCAATAATTCATCCAGTTTTCATAGACTGATTCTCTGTCTCACTGAAGGATTGCAGACTCTTTTATTCGCTTTCCCCAACTCTTCATTCATTTATTTCTTCCCTCCTTTTTTTCTTTCCTTCTGTCCCTCTCCTTGAATTTTATTTCTCATGGTTGCCTCTGTTGCCCTCCATGAAGAGTCAGGAGGTATCACTGACTGTTAGTCAAAAAGATGACAATTGAGCTTGATTTCTGAAATTTGTTTGGAGGCACTTCATCACACTCATGCACATTTAGGCAGAGAGAGAACAGCAGCACAGGAACTTGAGTAGAACACATAAAAATGGAGGAGGATAGTTAAAATATCTATTGGGATGGAACAAAGGGGATTGAGAGGGAAAGACAGAGAACTACAAGACCCATAAATAATCTCTGACAAAATAGATTTAATTTGCCAAGCAGAGGAAGACTTGCACAGCCAAATGAAGCTTTTTAATGGATGAATGGAATTGAAAGAAGAAATACTGGAAACAAAGAGGTCTGGGCCAAATAAGACTTGCAGAGCTACAATTTGCAAAAGGTCTGGAAAAAGATGGCAAGGGTATCATCTGCTTTGGAAAACACTTCAGCAATGCCACAGGGTGGGAATGTGCCTTCATTCCAAAGGGAAATTGAGCATATGTTAAAGGTAAATTGGTAGCAAACAATACTTTGGGAAGATACACTTTGTGAGATTACTGGAAAATGAAGGGAAATTATAGCTTGATTAGGGGGCCAGGGTTATGTCAAACATTTGAGGCAGGTGAGCTTTTGAGTAAGTTCCAATTCAAAGCCTAGAGGGCCTTAACCAGAGGTTGGGGCTGTGGGAAGGGTCCCTTTGCTCTAGGAGAGAAACACCTTGATCATGTTGGTGTCCTCTTCCTCTGGAAGTCATAGGAGTAGACAAATAGGCTGTCCTCACTGTCTCCTGACCCTGCTGAACTTGCACAGATATGTCCAAAAGGGGAATAATCTGCTTATCCCAAGGGGAGGAATTTTGGAAAGCTATAAATTCTGGGCTGAGAATAAACTTGTCATGGCAATTAACATATCTGGGTGTATGCAGGGAGGTCAGAGCTTAGCAAGCCCTCAGCAGGCTGTGAGATGAGGAATGGTAGCGAGGATGTCAGCAGCATCCAGTGGGAGATCTGGGCTTGGCTCACATCCTGCACCAGCCACTCAGGAGCAACACTTGCACACCCAAGGGCTGTGGGATACCAGATGAAAAGAGATATCAAGATGCCAAAATAAAAATCCCTGATGGTGTGGCAGGGAGGTTTAAGCTCACAGACACGGCTCATATCTGTGCAACACTACACACCACAGGTAGGCAAATGTTCTCCCTGCTTGGCCAGGTTGCATCCCCCACGGGCACAGAAAAAATTCAAGGTTCTCTGCACTAGTCTGAGCAGCTCCTGGTCCCCAGGGAGGTGCCTGCCCTATTTCCAGCTCTGGGACTTCTCAGCTGACAGCCCAAAGGTCCTGTCCTGGCTTGCCAAGCCCTGTCATCTGTATCAAACAGAGTGTGGCATTTCACCCAGCCTGCTTAATGCAGAGAGGGGGTGCTGACCCCTCCCCACGGAGCAGACAGGCTGTGGCCAAGTGAGACTGCAGCGTGTCTTTGCAGAGGATGTCTGCTCTGACTCCGAGGAGGTGGCTCTTCCAGGGGCCAGCTCTTCCAGCCCCAGCTCCAAGGATTCACTCCCAGCACAGCTTTTCCCTGCCTCCTGCTCGATTAACCAGGGCAGCAGCAGAGCGTGAAGTGTGCTCAGGGTGGCTTTGGGAGCACAGCACACTGTGAAGAAAGGGCACCCAGGATGGAAAAATCCCAGCTGCCTATAGCTGAGAGGTTCCATCCCTATTTTTTTCCTGACTTTTGGCCCGCTGCAGGCAGGAAATTTCTTGTTTAAATTCTGACCTGACAAAACCACTTTGAGAGTTGTTTATCAAAAGGGATTTTTTTTCAGGAGGAATTTATTTTGCAGTGACAGGAAGATGCCATTGCATGCCCAGCCAAGTTTATTTGGAAGGGCTCATTTGCTATGAATCAAAGCATCTTTTTCTCTTACCATAGGCAGAAAAGTCTGCTCCAGAAGCAAACTGAAGCTTTTTCTGTCTTTTGCACTACAGTTACTCTCCTGACATCCATCCCTAAGCTCACTAGCCAGGCATTATGAATTTCAGGGCAGAAAGAAAAGCCAGAAGTCTGAGTTGCAGCACCATAAAGTCCACACTTTTAGGGCTGACCAACAAATCAAAGATCAAAATTTAGCTCATAAATTCAGAGAGATAAATGTGCGAATTTTCCTTCCTGTCCTGCAGAGCATAATTTTGTCACTCCTAGAGGAAGAATAAGATTTTGTAGATCTGGATTTGTGTGTGTGTGTGTGTGCTGCTACCAACTGCTGTCCTCCAAGAGGACTGAGCAAGGACCAGGACAAGGCTCCAGACAGGCTTCACAAGAAGGACATGTCCTCTGAGCCTTTCTTTTCATAAGAAAAGGGAGTTTTGGAGAGAAACCTGCTCATCAACAGCGTGCATGTGCACCTATAAACATATGTTTAAGACGGAGAGGGATGTGTACCTAATGTCAACACACAGGGCTGCCTCTGCTGGCTGCAAGTTCCAGCATCACCTTCACAGTTTTGGGAACGTGGCTGCTGCCTGAGAATACTGGGAGTTACCTGCTTGCTTGATACAGAACACAGCCACAATTAATAGAAGTTGGATGTGTTTTAGTGGAGGAAGAAATGGTCTGGGAGGTTTATGTGTCCCAGGAGGGACAGGTGAGGATGCAGAGGAGCCTCTGGCACTGCGTGGCTCACTTTGGACAGTGCTGAGCCCAGGGTACTGACAGCAGCTTTGTACTGTTGAATTATTCAGGAGTCCTTCACAGATGGCTGCAAGCAAGGGAGGTCTGGGAGAAAGTTTAGAAGAAAATTCTCAGTATTCAAGGAAAAAGTTGAGAATAAGCCAGATTTTCAAAGGACTTCAGGCCAATAAAGGGTGGAAGATTCTCTTGATGGGAGGGTACATGGGCTGTACAGAGAAGGCAGCTTTGCCTGGTTACTGAAAATCACTGCAAGTGAAACTTTATGCAGATGAAAAACCTTATCGATAAATTAATCAGACCAAATGAGGTGGATGAGACTGAGTTAAACATGGGTGAGATCAGAGGAAAGCCATATGTTTTAATATACATTTATGTATATTACATATATGTGATAGTTTTATGGGGCTTTTCAGATATCTCTGAAGAGGTGACATTTATTTATCAGTATAGCAGAGCTTCTACACAGGTTGCAGATTAGACATGTCCCTTCCTTCAGCCACAGGACACATATTTTTCTTTCAGATGTGTGAAAGAAGTAATAGTAATGTACCAAAGTGACACTCAACCTGCTGCTCGGACAGAGGCTTAGAACTGATGTCCCCAGGATCTCTACAGAGGTGTTTCCCAAGATCAAGCAAGCTTTTAAGGTCTAAAAACTCTCAGGGCTGCTAGGACAGTCCTTGTGTATAAACAGTGAAGAGAAAACACAGTGCTGGGGCCTCAAGAAAAGACACCTTTCCCAGAAGCATCGCATCATCATCCTCCTCAAGAGGTACCCAAGGCCGCTGTGTACACCACAGAGGGGCTCACAGCTAACACAACCCCATCCATGCCACCAAAGGTCCTCAGGGACACAGCCCAGTGAGGAGCTGGCTGCCCTGAACAGCCTCAGGGGGGTCTCCTGGCACCCTTTGCAATCCAGAGGCCCCTTCAAGGGCAGGTGGCAGGTATTTAATGGTCAACCATGTGTCAGAGACAGCCTAGGAGTGAAGCACATGATGGTCAGGGATTATCCCATCTGTTTACCAGGATGTCTGCTCTCTGCCAGAAGAGACCAGGAAATCTGTTTGGCTGGTTTTTTCACTACTGCTTTTCTCTGTTATCCTACTTGGAGCTTCTGCTTCTCATTTCTTTTTTATTTTTCCTCTACTGCTCTCAGGAGTAGAAAAGCTTAAGAAAATCTTGCTTTAGGGCCATATCTGGTCATCAGGCCAGTGAGCTGATGCTGGAGAAGGCAAAGCATTTGTTACATTTTCTCTGAGACCTTCAGGAGAGCAGCAGCTCTGTGTTGCCAGTGGCAGAATTATAACCTGACAATGCAGATGCCAGCGAAGTCTGGAAGGGAGCTGAAAGCTTCAAGAGTCTGAGGTGGTCTGGGACGTGCAGGGAGTATTCATCCTTGAGAAAGAGCCACTAAAACATGTTCACACCAAATTTCAGTTTTGATCAACAGCGGGTTTGCAGGCAGCAAGCACAGCATCCAGAAGTTCTCAAGCAGCACTAATTGTAATAAGCTTTCTTTTCTCTAGTCACCTGGTGTTTTTCAGACAGAGCATTAAGGAAACTTACCCTGTGACAGCGTTCCTGCTGTGACTATGAATGTCCTCATTATCCAAATGACAAGAAGGGTAAGGAATTGTGCTGTACCTCAGAACGCCACTGGATACGTTTATGCTTAATTTTTTAGATTTTTTTTTTTAGTCCTCAAATTGAAGTAAGCCAACACCCTCCTGGATTATCTTGTACCTTGAATATACAGACTGGGAAAGACACCTGAAAAGTGTCTGCTTTGTTAACCTGCCAGCTCAAGAAATAGGGCTGACTTCAAGAAACAGCTCAACAACTTCAACATCTTTTACAGAGACTGGCAGCCCAGGCTCAGATCTTGGCACTGTCCAAGAAAACACAGCATGCTGGATTCAATGTGCCTAAAAGACGTGAGGCTGCTGCAGCTCCACACCCTCAGCTCCAAATAGCAGTAAGACTAAAAGCATTTTTGCAGTAGACACAGACCACATTTGTTTATCACAGAATATTCCCAGTCAGAAAGGACCCACAAGGATCACAGAGTCCAGCTCTCAGTGAATGGCACTCTTGGTCCCACAGCCCCCATGTCCTTGCTCCTAGGGACACACAGGTGCTGTCACACCCAGAGCTGACCCCAGACACATCCACAGCCCCTCACACACACTCCTTGCTGCAAGTCCTGCTCCTCCCCAAATCACCTAAGCACCACCCTGCCCCTGCCTCTTCCTCCCTTTGGTTTGCCACTGAGCATCCCACAAGCCCTGTGCAATTCCAAAAACCCTCTCCCTTTGCATCCCATAACGTGGCTGCCCCCCTAATGTGAGAGGTGATCTGGGGAGCTGCTGGGTTCCACCTCTGGATGCTGCTGGCAAAGACACTTCAGTCCTTGGAGGTTTCCTGGCATTCTGCAATGCATTTGGGACCGGCCATCTGTTTGGAAGAGTGCTGCAGTGCATCTCTGGTGCTCCCCAGGCATTTCCCTTGTGTTGAAATGGGAAAAGATGTCCACTGCCTTGCTGCCTCTCTCCCCACAGCACCTCATCCATCTCCAGGTTGCCCAGCAGGCCCCCCAGCAGCACTGCCAGCATTAGCCCATCTCTCCTGCCTGATGAATTTGGTGCAGCTGGCCCTTTTTAAGATAATTCTTCCTAGTGGAAGATGGATATGTTTGTCCTGCTTGGAGCCAGGTGCCATAAAAGCCAGACTCAAGCACCCATTTAGCAGTGCCATCTCCCTACACCCTGAACTGTGTGTGCCCCTGGACCTCATGCACTGCTTCCCTCTGCAGACCCAGCCGGATCCTGGCCCATGCTGGCTTTACCCCAGGGACTTGTGGTGCTCTTGCCTTGCCTGCAGGAAGGAGACCCAGCAGTGGGGTTTCTCTGGCTGCAGAAGGATAAAGGTGCTTTTCCAGACTCTGAGTGCTCCAGTGCCTTTTTGGGACACAATACTGAAGAGCAATGGTGCAGCCACAGGGGCAGAGCAAAGCTGATTAGATGGCCTAAAAACCAGAAATGTGCAGGCTTTGTTTTCAAAGCATGGCTGTTCCATCCCTGCTATTCCTTACTCTTAGTTTTGATGTTAAGATTTGATGTCCAGTAATTTTTTCTCAACAAAAGCTCCCCAGAAAATACTAATCTTGCTCTTTAGCCTCTTAATAAATTTCATTGGAGATAAAACATAACTCCTCTGTGGAGTTTTTTTCTCTGGCACAGAAATTTTTGGGTTTGTTTTTGAAAAGAACTGAGCAAGGATTTTGTTGGATTAACTGGCTTTATCACAATAAAAGCCTTGAGTAGCTCTAATTGTATACTTGGCTTTGTTTACAACAATTATATCAGCTTCTCTTTTCCCTGTAATTTATTTTCCAGTGTTGTTATCCAGCACACGTTTATGTGATTTTTTTTCCTAAATGGGCTGAATGTTTCCCAAATGCCTGAAGTTGCTGCTGTGTTAATTCCTTGACTCATTTTTCTGTGTCCTGTGCTGCTGTCCTCCTCCCATCCATAAAATAATGGAGAAGCAGAGCCCTACCTTCTTTTTAGAGCTCTGAGTGGCAGGTTGGAAGCAGCACAAAGAATGCAGAGGATGGATTTCCCAGATTTTGTGCCAGCAATAGCCCATTCTTTATTCTGTTGAAATGAAAAACTTTCTTCAAACTTTAACAGAGGGTTTCCAGGAGTGGAAACCACTGGATACAACTGTGTTTTTCTGTTAAAAACTGTTAAACCAACACTGTGGCATTGCTTTAAGCCTAGAAATATGTCTAGAATTATGAAGACAGCATGGGTCTCTTTATTGTGGCATTTCCCTTATCTGGTATATTCATGTGGGTGGATTAAGATTAAATATCTGGGTGTTATTTGAGTGTGTAGTGAAATGTATGATAGTGTCCATATACAGAGGGACAGCTGTAGGCACAGATGTGTAAATATAATATTTTTTCTCTTATTTTGTTGGAGCAGGGAGAGGAATGAGAACGAAGACATTTGACTTTCGTGTTCTGATCATAAAAACCCACAAGGCCATATTTTAGGCCTGGAGGCCTGGATAGTGTCAGTTTTATGAGCAGAATTAAATTTGATGTGCATATTCCTGCCCCGAAGATCGAGACCCTAAGAACACTGCAGGTCTGAGCTGAGTCAGCTCCTCGTACAATAGATGTCTTAGCAGTACAAATGGCTGATAAAGACTGAGACAGGAGTAGGGAGGAAAAAAAATCTCCTTAGCAAGGAACAATTAATGGCCCTTCCATGGAAAAAGAGAAGCTGTTTTATGAGCATAAGGCTCTTACCACAACCCTCTCCAGTCTTTTCTTTTTGAAATTGTACCATCCCTGTTCAATTCTTGCACAGATCTCTAAGTTCTTTGAGACACTAAATGAACACAGCACCTTGATACCTCCCCACAATTTCACAGAATCTTCTTCACCGATTTTCAATTCTGTACTAAATGCAAGAGGTCTCTGGAAGAAAGTATTTCTCCTTGTCTTTATTGTCTCCTTGTCCCTGTTACCCCCATTTCAGGGTTCCTATCCTTCTTACAGATCCTAAACACTCTAGAACTTGGCTGAAGATTCTCCTCTCCTAGATACAACCACTACTTTTAGTCAGACTAAAACGTGGTGCAGGCCAGCTCCTGGCCACGTGGAGCTGGAAATGGGAAGGATGGGATATAAATCACTCCAGATGGTTGGGAACACAAAACTGACAATCCTTAAGGAGTCAGACATTCTCTAAGGAAATTGGGTAAACAGCTAATGTTCCTCGAGGGCACTGAATCCTCTTCCAAAGCTGGTGTTCTTTAGGGGACATATCTTCTCTTCCCCCTGCAGCAGAACACCTTTTCACCTAATGAATTCCAGGACCCTCTTGCACAAAGCCCTGGGGAACATGAGCTGCCACAAAATTTTAAACTGGAGATATGTTAAGTGCTGGGGAAAGCTCAGGGGAAGCTCCCTGTGACTCCTGCCTTTTGAGATGACAATCCTGTGTGTTTAAACACTCCCAGACCTCCAACCTAATTACTTCATTTTCTCATGCAGACACATAAGATAGGAATTTAGGTGGTGCATAAGCACATCAGAGTTTATCAGAGGGCAAGACAGACTCAAGGCTCCATTCGTAGACCTGGATGAAAATCCAAGTCTGGAAAATGGAGGAAGGACTGCACTGCTTTTCTCTCCTCAGCCTGGAAGCACCAGGCTCATCTCTGTCTATGAATCAAAGTATTCAGTACATGAAAAAGTCTCAGAGTTGTAGCAGAGCAAGTAAATATTGCTGTGAAGGTTGCTTGCACTTAGAAATGGTCCCAGGAAATGTCAATTCCAGCCTGAACTCTCATAGTAGTAAAAAAAAAAAAAAAAAAAAGTACAAATAATCACTCATTTTCTGGAGAAAATGATAGGCAATAAAAATACTCCCGAAGCTCATGGCACACTGTAAAAACTGACAGATAAGAAAATGCATGCATTAATCTGTCAAGCAACTCATTACAGCAGGCAGAAAACATCAAGCACAGGAGCAACTGCCTCCCGTAATTTGGGAGAAATGGCAAACACAGGCAGTAGAAACTTCAATTATCCTGCAGCTTCCATGAAATGTGTTCAATTTGGTCAACCAAGCTAAACACAGGAAAGGACTGAATGAGCAAAGCTGGACAGAGTGATTGCAATTTAATTCAAGAAGTCTCTGAGCCTTAAAATATTTATGTAGGTTTACCTCTTTGCCTACAAAGCTCCTATGAATGTTATCCAGCAGTATTTCCTGCTTTTAGTTTTCCTGGCAAGGCTGCAGTCATAATAGAAGTTCCCATGTCAGAAGGAAACTGAAAAGTAGTGAAGCATGCAAACAGGGGGAAAAAACAGTAATTCACAGGTTTATTTTTAAGTCCATAAGTTCATTCTTACCTGTTTCTTTGGTAACAATTTTAACTATTTCCAGTTTATCTGATCTCAAAACTCATTTGGCAGAAGAACAACTATGATCTCAGAGGGGGGAAAAAAGCAACAAATGGATGGTTTTAAAGGAAGAACTGTTCAGCTACTGTGTTCTGTCAGCCTGGCCAGAGTTGCTTTGTTACCTGGGGAGTGGGGCTGGGGGGTGTGTGACTTTCTTCTTCCCCAGTCAGGTTGAGAGGAGATCAGAAGAAAAATTTTCAGAGCAGTCAGGGTTCCCCCATGCAAACACTCGGAGCTCTGAGCTTGGATCTCAAGGGAGAACCCCCAATGACAGATTGCAGAACAGCAGAGCAATTTAATAGATGGCTCGTCTAATTAGCAAGCACGAATTTCCCTGTAGGGCAGAGGGCCCAGGGGCTCTGCTGGCTTACACAGACATGCTGGCTGTTCTTATTTGGGCACCCACTTGCCAGGTAAGCCCCAGTCTGGCTGATCTTAGTTTGGACCCTGTACCTCAAAACTCCTGCACTCAATGGATTTACTTCCAAAGCACTTGTTTGGGTGTTCAGGGCTGAACTCTCTGAGGGGGGAGAAAGGGAGCCAAAGAGAAGATTGAAGGACACAAGCTCACCCATCAGCTGCAAAAGAAGGCACTTCAGCCTCTGCAGTGCTCATGAGGCAGAGTTTTCATCCTTCATTGCTGGAAACTCCCTTTACTCCTTGCCATCTGCGCTTATCCTGCATTGTCTCTAACTCTCCCTCCACAGAAAACCGGGTGACGCTGCCATTTCACTTCACTGCCAGTTTCTGTTGTGTTATTTATCTCTCACAGATGATGCATTCATATGACCAAGGTAAGCAGAGCAGCACAAACCTCCTCTTTCTGCATGGTGCCTGTGCCTGGGTGCAGATGGCCACACATTGCACTGAGCAGAGGGGTGACAACGCTGAACAAGAGCCACTGTCTCTGGCTCACATACTGCAACAGAGATGGTCAAAAGAATGGAAACTAAACTGACTTTGTCCTTTTCCAGTCAAAGTGACTGCCTGAAGACTCTGCCTTATTTTAGTATTTCACTTTTCACTCAACCACGGAAGCCACTTGCCCTCTGTGGAACAAAAGCTGACCCAGTGCAAGGCACTGCAGTGAGGAGCCCCCTTTTTATACAAGCTCTGGAAAGATCACACACTTCTTCAGTCAACAGGTAAGAAGCAGGCATCCAGCCCCCAGAAATCTGCAACATGCAATTCTATCCACAGCATCCTGACAGCCAAGGGGAGCAGAGAAACCAAGACCACTGAGTGATCCAGCCTGGCTGCTCTGCTGTTATCAGTGACTCCTGCCCAGCACGTGCTTCCTACGGTACCTAAACGCTCTTGACAGCCCGCCTTGTCAAGATGTGATGCTGTTTCACGTTGCCCTGACAGCTTCCTGGCTTTGCCTTCTCTCTATTTTCATTTTAGAGCATGTTCTCACTAATAACAGTGGCTGAGATATGTGTTCTCATTATGAATGAAAAACTGTTCTCCAAAAAACTAATCAAGCAATACATTCTTGCCCGAAGCAGCATTTTAATGGAAGAAAAGCTTTATGTGCTCGTTACTAAATACCATCTCTGTACAGTTGCATACTGTTTCCATTAATAGACTTCCCTAACACCCAGCCATGCTGATAAATGTCATTTCTTCACTACAGTGAGAACACAGGGTCAGTTTGGAGAGGTGTTGGTCTGCTTCACATGCCTATAAAATACACTGAAAAACAAAAGAAGGAAATCCATTTTTTCCTTATCACTGCTCTCTTGTCCATCCACCACAGAACAGTGGATTTTCCAGACTCATATCCTCACATTCACAAACCTGCTTCCTAATTAACACTCAGAGAAATGTAAAGTGATATGGTGATGCTGTCTGCAAAGAAGCTCATCATCTAGGGGAACTGAGGATTGTTTCCAGCTGCGAACAGAAACGCATCAATCTCCTCTTCCTGACACCAGCCAAAGCTACTTGCTGGCAGGGTAGTTTGATTTATAGCCATTTTGTTACCTGGAATGTGCTGGAAGATAGTGAAAGTGTAAGAGTGAAATACTTGATTCCCTCTAGTGAAGCCCTGGTTTTGTTGCTCTCCCTCCAGTAAGGAATGGGAGAATTCATTCACCCTGCCACAGCCACCAAGCTACGCCTCTTTCTAATTCCGGGCACACTTCCTTCTCCCTTCCACCTAAGGAGAGAAATGGTCCTTGGCCCTGGCAGTGTGAGCTATGGCCCCCATCCTCTCCCCCAGCCCTTGGCTCTCTCCCAGCTACAGACACAGACCAGAGCTAACCCAGGAGGCACTGACAGGGCTAAATTTAGAGCAGCAACCTGCAGGGAGATACAGCGGTGCCTGAGACCTTGGCTTGGCAGCTGCAAATGGCAGTGCTGCATCTGCCTGTTCCCACAGATGGAATTGCAGCCTTCCCAGCCCCTGAGGAGGGGAAACCTTTCCTCTCCAGCCAGCCCAGTGTCCCCTTGCTCCTGCACAGAACGCTCATGGAGTGGCACAGGAGCTGCACAAAGGGGTCCCTGCCTCCTCGTCCTCCTCGTCCTCGTCCTCGTCTTCGTCCTCCTCCTCCTCCCCTCTCTGCTCAGCAGAAACACTTCAGTCCTGCAAGCCCAAGAGAATCAGCAGCTCCCAAGAAGCGAATGCACTTTTTATTCCGACAGCCAGTGGCCCCAAATGAAATATTTCAGCTGTCAGTGCCATGTGGGATGGCAAATTGCAATAATGCTTTCGAGGACATCCACGTTGCAGACTTGTTTGTGGCACACAGCCATGCTACAACATAGCCAACTTGTAAATTAGAAATTATGGTTTTACTCTTACTGATGACACCCTCCCACCTTGTGATGGATGTGTCTTTGCACTAGAAAAACACAAGCTACAAATGAATAGCTCAAAAATAAATTCTTAATAAGGAGATGAAAAATTGTTTTAGTTTTTTAAATACAGTCTGTATATTAAAGAAAATAGCCTCTGACTATGGTGAACAGCTGAGGAAGGTACATAAGCAAACTAACGAAGCTCAGGAACTGAATGAATGAGAGGTTACCATATGGTCATGACACTTACATATCTGATGGCCAACACTGGCCAAATGAGACAAGTCTTCACATACTGAGCTCTGAGCTACTCTGTGTTTGCTGCTGTGGGATTAAAAAAAATTGTAAAACTGGAAATACAGAGTAGGGAAAGGAACTTCAGTTCATCCGCTCAGTTTCTTAATTCTCACAGTCTGGTGCTGCTTAGCCTTGGCAGATGGTGCAAAGCAGGATGCATCACAAGGAGGAACTCACTCACTGGGGATCAGCTGTGCAAAGACACACCTGACTTTAAAAATATCCTAACCTGTTAAGTGCTTAGAGCCATTTTAAACTTCACTCTGAGGCACAAAAAGAGGTATTTGATTACGTTGTAGTGAAACTCATCACCCCTCCCACAGCCTGTCTACAGCTAATCACTGCACACTCTGATTTTTCATGGCATGATATAGGAAACCTGCCTGAGGTTCTGTCTGAAAGGAAGTGTTTCAGCACTTGTGGAAACTATTTTCTCAGACAAGACCACTTGCTAAATTCAACTCACAAATATTTTCCGACTCCCTGAAGTGCCTTTCCTTTTGACCAATTTACCACTGATCAAAGGTTCTCTGCTCAGAGATCCCAAACTGTCCCACAGGCAGCAGAAAGAAGGAATGAGCTGAAGTACAAACCTGTCTCTGCAAATATTTTCTCTCTGGAGGGAGGGAAACTGGCAATCTGTGTTGGACCTGTCAGGAAGCTACCTGAAAAAAACACAGCTAGAAAAGCAAGTGGGGTTAGAGCTGGCTCTGGGGAACAGCTTCATCTTTTCCAAGAATTTTTGCCAATATTACCAGCAGGAGGAACGAGCAGTAAATACAGCAGGACATTTAAGTAGAGAGAGGGATAGTGATGGCAGCCTGAAAGTCTTCTGGTCCTTCTTTCACATTTCCTAAACAAAATATTACTGATTTCTATCAAAATATATTTTGTTTCTAATAGTACAGGCGAGTTTTTCTCTCCGAAGCTCTGGAAGGAAAGGACATTAAAACAAACAATTATCTTGACTTCACATTGCAAAATAGAAATCTGTGCAAAACTGCAGCCAGACAGGAAGGTAAATCTGTTTTGAGATTGTTCACAACAAAATTTGCCCGTTACAAGAGCCAATACTCAAGCAGAACAAAATCAGCAAATAATTCAATGGAAATGGGGAGTGATACAGTGAAATCAAAGGCAGGGCTTTATTTTACCCCTCAGCCAGGCTGGGAAAATGTTGGGAAGAAAAACTTCCAGCATAACTGTGATTAATATAATTTCTCTCTCTCATAACTCTTCTGGACCAGCAGCCTGGGCAGACTGTGGGCTGCCACCAGTGAGTCCATCCATAACTCTTCCCTGTTCAAAGGATTTTGAATGCTCCTCCCTGTGTTTTGCAGCCCTGCTTTTCCAGGACTGGGGGACAGCCACCAGGATCCTCAAGTCAGGGCAGAGAGGCAGAAGCCAGGAGCCCCTGGGGTGTGCAAACACTCAGAGTGACCAGCAGGGAAAGCACATACAGAGCATTTTGAACCTGCCATCTCTAACACCACAGCTGTCTTCTTGGAGACACGACCTAAAAGCTGTCATGACTGTCCTGACACCATGCTCTCTACAAAGAGCAGAGATCCACAGTTCTTTCTGTGTGTTCTGGTCATGTTCTTTCTCATGTCTTTGTGAGAAGAAACAAAAGAACTTGATAGAAAGCGGGACTCGGAGTGAGAAGCGCTCTTGAGACCTCACCAGTGTCAGCTGGCCTGGCACAACCTCTGGCTTCTCCAGGAGTATCTGATTTTCTAATTTCCAAGAAAAAACCCTAATCCTGCATCCCTAGCTGAGATTGCCCATGAGACAAGACTTCCAGGTTTTGGATTGTTTTGCTTCACACGTGAAATACAATCAGACAGGACAATGAGGAAGCAGTAGCCACTGTAAAATCTCTTCCCCTGGTGTTCATCATCTCTGAGGCTTCACCTGATGGCTGCTTGATAGAAGATGAAGAATTACCAAGCAGACTACAAACTACAAACGCTGTCTGTAACAATTCTTTTGTCATTGCAGCCATAGACATTTATCTCAAACATGAATAAGTGATACAAATGCAAGGAAATGTCAGGGACAACACGATGAAATCATATGGAAAAAAACAGAGCTGCTGCTGCTGCTGAATTGGTGTAAAAAAAAAACCAAAAACCAAACACTTTTCAAAGGAGCTGAGGTATCTGCTGCAAATTAAGTGTGAGAGACAAGGGGAAAAGAACCAGAAAGAAATTAGTACAGACAATAACCAATTCCTTCCAAAGACCAAGAAACAAAACCCAAGAAATCTTCCGTGAAAGATTTACAGAAGGACTATTTAAAAAAATCTAAATGCTTGAAAACCTAACTAAAATATACACAAATCAAGACATCACACTGAAAATTTATTCATTTCATATTTCAGTGAAGTTAATTTCCTGTCCTTTAAAGGAAAGAGCCTGTCTGAGAAAATGAGTGGTTCTGGGAGCAGAGACATGAAAGGCGTCTTTACATGCATTCGCTACATGATGTCTAATAAAGGATGAATCTGTTCTCCAGTCTCCAGTGGGAATATTAGTAGGATTTCACCTTCCACTTACCCATCTATTTCTATCAGGCATGTAGGGCCCTGTTATGTCTTCACCTGCTGCTCCAGAATCAAATTTCACTGAGGTAGGTCAAGTGTCAGGAAAAAATTTGCAAGATTTCCCTAAAAAGCCTTTGGGAGGGCTGAAACTATCAGCCTTTCAAAATAATCATTAAAATGTCAAATGCTATTGTAATAACTGTCCCCTTCTTTTCAGTGATTTACTGCCAGTCCTTCAACCAAGACATTTGTAAGAGCACGTACAAATAACTGTACAAATAACCAACTGTACTAAATAACCAACCAAACTGTTCAAATAACCAATGGCCACACCACGGAGAAATCCCAGAGCTTGGTCATTTGTACATTTTTTAAAAATGAAATGGACAGCAGGCATGTGCTCCCAAAGTTAGTATATTAATAGTGCTGGATAAGACATCGTGCAGTAGAAGGTGTGCTGCTGCCAAAAACAAGCGAGAGGAAAGCCAAGACACCAATTAAACCATTGGTTACTCCTGGAAGGATTAATCTGATTTAAAGCAATCCTGTCAGAATGCATCTGCTGTCATAACCAAGGCAAAGCAAATGAAGAAATACAGCTCAAAGTCAGGCTCCCCATTCAGTTTGCTGCTTCAAGCGCCCTTGGAGCACTTGGAAATAGCTGGAGTCCAAAGAGAAAGCTGAAGTCCAAATAAGCAAGTGTAGAGTTTATCTACTGCAGGAAAAAATGACCTATTCTGCTGATTTCCTTCAAGTATGAATGCAGGTTTGACTTTGCATTGTTATTGGCAAATGACCTTTAAAAACAAAACACAAGTGACTTTTCCAAGTCATTTGCAGTCTCTATATAGTGGAAAGATTTGAGATGAATGACTGCTAACAGGAGATTGGTTTGGGCACTAAGTAAACCTAAGTGGATGGAAAAAAAACCCCAGCAAAATGAAAAGAAAAATGGATTATCAGGGAGCCTGACAGGAGTAAGGCAATGCCAAGAAAACAAATGAAATGTAATAACAAAATCAAATTTTGTCTGTGATATTTCAGTCTATACCAAAACCAGGTTTGTTGTGCTTGGCAGTGGCCTGCCAGAGAAGGGAAGCGTAGCAGTTTCTTTTTCCTCTGGTCTGCCCTTCATCACAGCACGAGGAGGAAGATGTATTTCCTAGAAGTGTCTTATCTTCCAGCCAAAGACAAGCACTGGAGGTGCTCAAACTTGCTCCTGATCAAAGCTCATTCCGGGTGCTCCCTCATTCCCTTAGCGGTATAGTGACCACCTTGCAGGAGGCTGGGCTTGGCCATGAGGGATGGGATGATGGCTTGGTTGGCTCATGCATCTTGGTGGAGCCAAAAAGCTCCTTCCACCAGCAGCAAACCAGAAGAGTCGCTCTCTGAGCCCCACAAGGGTCAGTGCCAGCACAAGAAGGATCCTGCCATTTCAAAAGTGCAGGCGCTGCCCTGACGGGGCAAAGCCATCAGGAAGAAGCCAACCTCTAACCAGGAGGCTTCAGCTGGTTTGGGTCCATTTTTTGCCTGGAGACACAAAAGGGCCAGACAAGTTTGACCACAAGAGCCTGCAAGGACTTGCCAGAGTGAAGTGCCCAGGAAAGGCTGGCCTTACAAGGGGCTGTGCCATAGATTTTCCTGGATGAGAGACAGAGCTGCAGCAGAGACAGCTGAGAGCAGCCACAGGGCACAGGCTGGAGATAAGGGACATATTTTAAGTGCTGCACTGAAAATACATGACCTTGCCAATGCCAGGAAGGAAAGGCCTGGTCCCACCCCCCTCAAAGTCAATGGAACAATCTCAGACCTTGCTGGATCATCAAAATGAAGAAAGCAAAAAGGTTTAGCTGTATCCTTTCCTCTGCCACTTTAAGTGCAAGGATGCTGTGACAAGACACCCACTCTCTGAGGTTTTTAATCCTCCTATTTATTCTATCTATGATTGCTTATATAATTATGTATAATATATATAGTTGTCTAATCTTTAAAGGGCATGTCAATTCTATCTAAAACAGGCAGAGCAGTCATACTGTCTTTCAGGGATCACTTTTTTTTCCTGTAAAGAACAATCTATTGCCTTAGCAAAACAAATGTAGAAATCTGCATATCTCTAAATTTGTTCAAAGGAATGTATTAATTTTTTTTTCTTCTTTTCAAAACTCAGACTTGAAATACTTGCAGTGAGCACTGAGGCATTTGTCTTGCCTAAGTCAAGCTGCCATATTTTAAAACTATTTGTTGTGTATTTATAAGGCAAACCGTTTTAGATCTTTCAGTTAATACTATGTTTATCAGCACAGAAGGGAATCCCCCAGCTCTGTGAAAATTTTGTTCTAAAGGAAATCCGAGTGACAACACTGAATCATGCCTTTCTTTCCTCTGTGGAGGTGAGATGGACACCCTGAACTGAGAGCTTCCCAGTTCTGCTAAAGGTCCCAGAACAGGGATTCAGGCTGGCAAGAGACTTTTCACTCCTCTCAGTGCTCCAGATCATGCAAAGCTCATGTGCTTCTTGGTTCTTACCAAGGCTGGGGCTGTGACAGTGGCTGGCACTGGTTGACAATTACAGCTGCTTACAGCACAAATGAGATTTAGCTTTGCCATTTGAAACAACTCAGCTGAGACATCAGTTGTTCTCCAGTAATGCTGAAGAGAGATAATGCTCTCCTCGTTGCATACACAAGGAGGGCTCTCACACCACCCTTTTACATTTGCCAGAATCATGTGGTTTTGACCTAATGTGTTACAATTAGACACTAATAACACTTCAGGGACTGACACAGTTAGTTAGACTCATTTAACCTCTATTAGAGCTGTACTCTTCCCTTTCATCCTTAGAGGCACTCTGTAAGACAACCAAGTGTACTTATTTGTGCAGTTGGTTTACAAAATAAAACAGGAAAAGTACATATTTCAAGCATGATTCTTCTCAGAGAAAGGAGGATGCTTTGTTTGTCTTTGAAATAAAACAAGACAAATGATTTTGCACATGCTGGACCCCAAAAGCAAAAGCTAAGAAGCCAAAGACACTTTAGGAACTTCAGAAAAAGCTTGAAATCACCGAAGTTCAGCAGATATTTGCAACGGTGTCAGGAAAGAGAGAGGGTTCTGAAATAATTCTTTGAAATGGAATCAGACTAGAATTTTTTTCCCCATCTTGGCACAAACCTACCTGCTTTTCAGCTGATTTTGTGAAAAATTTGATTTGAAAAATGACTTTGTTTATTCTCATGCAGGAATTTCGATACATCCCTAGCTATTAGACTACAGTCTGCAGTGGAAAACAAAGCACAATATGTGTTCTGAAGCCCATGGTAATGGGCACCAGAAATGGAACTGCTCATGGTTTAGCTTTGCTGGTTTCTTTCTTGCTACATCACGTACCCTAACTGAGGATTTAATGTTTTGCCCAACTCCAAGACATGGTATTGATCAATACATCCTTACTGGCACGAAGTTCTCTGAAGATCTTGGACATGACCACTAGAGAATTTCATCCGTACTTTGCAACAATTTGTAAAATTAATTTAAAATCGAATTCAGTAAAGACTCTGGGGTTTGGGTGTGAACCACATGAAGCATCTGAACATCCAATGGATGAGTTAGGGTATGTGGTGTGCCCCATGAACAGACATCAGATATGAGTACCTCACACAGAAGAAAAGGTTTTAGACAAAAAAAAAAATCACATCAGTTGCAACACAGTGCAAGGCAAAGGATTTGCCATCCAACTCTTTAAAAGAAGCAGGCATGTTTTATGTAGTTAGTTTTAACTATCACTGCAAATATGACACACTAAATCACAGCAGTACTGGTGTAAGTCTTCATCTTGATTTTGGTTAGCTAAGAAAAAGAATATTCTCTAATCCTCCAGAGAACATGTATTTTGCTGATCTGATAAAGAAAGGCAACTTTTGTAGCACCTGCTGCAAGTCACTCACAAGTGAAACTCCCATTTTAGAGAAGCTGAGAGGAGGGTAAAAAAGTGACAACATTCTTGCAAAGTGTGCATTTAAGATCTTTTCTGCAGCAGAAGCAGTAAGTGAAAACATTTGTTTAGATTCTGATTCCTGATCAAAGGATTATGGTATTTAAACTGTTACATCAAATCCCCTGTAGAGAGAGGAAGGGGATAAAGACACAAGTAATCGCGCTTAGGATTCTACATGCTTCTCTTCCCTTTTGGCTTGATTCCTTACATCCATGATGTTTAAGAGATTACATTGTTCATGTATCTTTCAATCCTCCACTAATAAATATTAACTCACTAATCAATCTCGCTGAGCAGCTGATGTTCCCAGGATTTTATATCCCTACGGTTTTTGTGAAAAGTGGCATGTGGCTAGAGGAATGGAGTCTGGAAAGTGCTCTTGCTCTCTGCTACAACTGTGCTTGCAGCAGCTGGCAACCTGTCAGCTGCCTGCCTAACGAGCAGGGATGTCATTTGTCACTACCTACAGGCATCATCAATGACAGAACAGAAACTGTCCAGAAAGGAAACAGGACAGGAACCAGATTTATGTAGGAAACGAGTTTTAATTAGTTCTTCTTCCCATTGAACACCTTGTTTCATAGGACATTGACATCCTTGTGGTGTGTCCTGTCTCCTGAGGCAGCAGAAGTCAGGAAAAAAGGAACTAGCAAAATGGTAAGAGACAGGGAGTGTAAAGAGACAGGAATGTAAATGTAAATCACAAAAAGTTGTGATCCCCAGCTCTACTGACCAGTTCCTGAAGGGTGGGTGATGGCCCATTGATGAGGAAATAAGGAGAGAGCTAACACCTATTTGTTTTTCAAATCACTGGTTTCCCTAGAAAGAATGAAAGTATATCATTTAAATGAGGACTGTACAGAGGATTGGTTTTATTTGCTTGGATTATTTTTTTTCCTTGAGTGATATGTTTAGGATGTGACTTTTTAATAGCTTATTTATTGTAATGAGAGCCCTGATGACCAGACATTTTCATGAGCAGGAATTTTGATGCTTGCCTGGAATGGAACAGGCAAGTTGGAGACATCTCATAGCAGCATAATTGCCCTTACAGGGCAGGCATTTCACAATTCATTTATCCATACTCTCAGTGGCAAAACTGGGAAAAAATACAGTAATAAGTAATCAACCTGTAAATGTGCCAACCACGGTTCAAAACGGGGGATAGAGCAAATTCATGGGAGGGATCCGAGAACATGTGAAATAACCAGCAGTGAATTTTTTTTTCTGTGCATGCAGAGACCATATTAAAAATATTATGTGGATATGTAATTATATTAGTGGAGTGCTTTCTAACAAAAGCTGTGGTGTGAGTGATCAGAAAAACCAGCTGTGTTTAGTTGTGATCCACTCTTTTTCTCCTCTGTGGAAATCCAAGTTGTGTAGGTCCAGTGTGGGAGGGATGCACACATTATCTGTTTCTTTTCATGGGTGAGCCAGAAGATATTATATCTTTACGTAATTGAAAAATAACCTCTCCCTTGCTTCATTTGGCTGTTTTGTGGTTTGGGTTTTTTCCCCCTTATGTGCTAGAACATTCATTTTGCCCATGGTAAGTAACACCACTTTGGTCCCTCTAAGGAAGAAAGGTTCCATCTACTGTCACACAAAGAAGCTTTTGACCTTTGCCCATGAAGGTCCAGCAAGCAAATAATGGTTTGATAATCCACAATCCTTGCTGAGGAACAAACAAGACTGCCCTGACAACCAGGTAGGGCTGGTGCCCAGAATCATTACAAGGCCAACAGATCAAGGAGCAGAATTAAATTCCTGAGGGGCTGAGGGCAGGCTCCAGTCAGAAGCATTATCCCATGCAATCCTGGCAGTGTGCCATGCAAAATCAGACACTGCTAGAAGCCAGAGCAGTCTCTGACAGGCAAGGCACAGCAAAGATGCCCAAAGCAGTGCAACCAAGCAACCTCTCTACAGCAGAGTCACCTGGGCACCTCAGCAGCCCTTGGGTGCACGACTGCTTGGAACCTTTGAAATGGAAATGCAAATGCCAGCCATCTGTCAGCAGCTCCTTCAGTGAGGCAGGGCAGGGGGGTTCATTAAATCAGAAAGGCCTTAAAAAAAGAAACTCACCAACAGCCTAATACCACACTAGATCAAAATAGATGGTGATCTCAAAACACACAGGGAAGATTAATGAGTTGCACACAAACCAGGAGGGAGGCAGAGAACCAGAGAGGAGGCAGAGGAGATGGATGCCAGATGGATGCCAGAGCAGAGCTCTCAGTGGAGTGCAGATGGCTCAGGTGTGCAGCCCTGCGATCCACAGGGAAGATGTGAAGGTACCTGGGCAGTCTCTGGCTTTGGCACAGGACAAAAAAACCCCAGAGGAACCTGCCAGCCAGAGACAAGGAGATCCTGGTGCACAGGGATGATGCATGAACCACCCAAATGTTCACACACATCCCTGTTCCATGTAGCTGTGGGGCTGTAGCAGGGACAGCTGGAAACAGCAAGCTCTTGCTCCAGGTATTGAGAAGGCTCTTACACCTTACCAGGCATGAAAGGTGCTCTGCTCTGGCCAGGACACAGCCTGGAAACATCCAAAGTTCTTCATCCCAGCTCCTTCGTGGAGCAGCAATTTCCCCACACACGAGGGGAGGCAGGCAATGACTGTCTGCAGCATCGTGGCAATTGCCAAAGATGGAGCATCCTTAGGCCTCTGCTCAGCTCTTCCACCAGAGCAGGGGAGAATGAGATCGCCCTGGGGTCTTTCTAAGACCCCCCAGTGTCCTGAAACTTGCTCTGCTGCATATTTTGAGGAGATGGCAGGGGGCTTTTGTGAGTTCTGATACACATTTGAAGTCAGGGATATTGTTACACACAGTTAGTTATGGATTTACATCTCTGCACTAGAAAATCTTCCCAGGCCTGCTGAGCACTGTGGCTGATCTGGCACCCACATGCAATATTCGAGTTTGCAAACTCTGAGGGGAAACTGGAACTGAAACCAAGACAAGTTATATTTGGGAGCATTTTGGTTAAGTATCATAATGGTCTGGAGGGACAGTTGGGACACCAGCCTTCATAAGGGGCAGTGTGGAAACTCGTCTCACCCTGTTTCAGCTTTAGCTCATACTGTGACTTCCTTTTGGTTACTGAAATCTGAGTCCTCTCGCTGTCAAGGGGGTTTGGATTCACCCCTTGTGTGAGTGAACACGGTTACAGGGCCCTGTGGCATGAAAGCCATCTATGTAAGGCATATTCAGAATATCCATATTAAAAATCCAAAGCATTAGTAATATTTATACAAATAAAATTTGCCAGTGTAACGAAGTGCCAACAAATTCTTCTGGTCCAAGATGTGACTAAATAGGAGAAGTGGCAGGAGGAAGAGAGGAAGCCTTTAGGAGGGCAAAAAGCACAATGGCAAAGGTCAGTCCTACCACACTGAACAGTGCTGTATTCAGGTTTCCTCTCTGCTCTCACAGATTTTCCAAAGGTCAAAAACTACCTGATCATGACCGAAAACAAACAGAGGGAGATGGAAATACAGTGTCTGCAAATAATAATAAAGATAAGGCAACAGGACATAATGAATGTAATAAATCAAGGCAACAGGAAAAATGTTTTGAATTTTATATTAAAGATCTCTTTGCACTGAAGGACAGGCTTTGAGCTGGCTTAAGCAGACAGCATCCTAAGTGTGATTCACACCAGCCCTGGGTTTAGGGAACCAGCCCAGCTGGTGCTGCTAGCACTTCACTGAAGGCTCAAACAAAGCTGCCTTAGGCAGAAAAGATGCCCATGGCACCCAATCCCTCAGAGGAGACACTGGAACCCACAATTTACTCCCAAAAAACCAAGCCTGGGAGCACCCAACATGACTGTCAGGGGGACAGCCTAACCTTGGCCCTCCCTTCTCACCTGGGGAGCAAGGAAAGTGAAACAAGCTAGGAGGTGACATTTCACTTTTGTTATTTCCATGTGCCTGCACCTAGAGCAGTAAGACCCGAGGTGCTTGAGATCTCCAAGCAGGACTGCAATGTAAATAATGAATTAGCATAACAATGCAGATTGCAGACAGTGCTTTAGGCTCCAGTCAGCTAATACAGCAAATGTGAATCTTTCATAAGAACATAACAATCCCACCAGTCTGTAATGTCCTTTCTTCCTTTTTTTTTTTTTTTTTCCCTGAAAAGGTACGAATATCTACAAATCATTTTCAATCATCGTCATTTTCTGAGGGATTTTTTATTACCTCTAGCCATGACTCATAGGAGTGGGAAACAAATTACCCCTGCTCCAAGTATAAACAGTGACAGTTCAAAATGCCTTCAGTTTCTGTCTCCTGAACTGTCTGCCTCTCAATCAATTGGAGAATATCAGAACATATTTACTTTGAAGAGTAACAGATGTTTTCGTCTTAAGTTAAATTTAAACTCAGCCTCAATCTCCCAGAGAGAAATGAGATAACACAGGATCTCTTTCAGACTTTTAGATATGCTGAACTAAACCCTGCATAGAGCAGCTCAGAGCTGAGACTTGGCTACACCTTGCCAGTTTAACTAGATCTGTATTGCTATTGTTAAGGAAGATTTCCTGCCTGACCATTCAGGACCACTCTGGCAGTCACCCTGTCTCTCACCGGCCCAGACTTTCACTGCTGGGACCAAAGCTGATCTGGGATTTGCTCTGTATTTAAGGAAGATGCCCCTGAGTCTGAGGATAGTCTGATTTCATATTCCTGAAGTATTAAAGCTGGGAATTTTGTAGCATGGGCAATAAGAATGAAACCATCTGAACCCTGAACCTGCCCAGGAAAAGTTTACTTTCTTGCTTCTTGTCTAGCAGTTTTCTACTTCCCAGCATTTTTTGAAAGCACTCTGTAGTATCCCTATTCCCAGGGCAGCAGGGACATAAACTGCCAAAGCTGACCTGGACAAGACTCTGTGCTCTAGGATAAATTTTGCATTCCTGGCACAGCACAAAGAGAAGCAGTGCCAGGCTGGAGGGTGGGGAAGATGCAGAAGGACAAGGCACAGCTCCCCTGCATCCCCTGAGCCAGCTGAGGAAGCAGCAACTTTGGTGTTAAAAGCCAGACTTTGGAGATGTATCCCCCAGGCTTTGCTCAGCCCTTGGGCCCCATTGCTTCCTCGCTTTTCCTCCAGCTCACCTCTGCTCAGCCTGCAGTGTCCTCAGGCTGGGGCAGTCTCTCCTGAAGGCCCCTGCAAGCTAACCCAGGGCTCCTCAGGGTGAGGAAAAACCTGCTCCTCTTCCCATGTGGAAAAGCCTCCTACTCGGACAAGCCTTGGCTCGGCAAACGTCCTGACTAACCCAAGAGACTTTTTCCAAAGTAACAGAATTGAGAAGGGACACTTCAGACGCTGAATTTATCCCCAAACCACATTGTGTTTACCTCAATCCTCACAGTGATGGGGGGAGACTTTGGAAGAAACAGGTGAGCTCAGGATATCAATACCTGACTCTGGGACTGGTGAATCTGCCAAAACTTTGGGCTTTTAAACTGTGCAAGAGCCTTGGAGACACAAGGTGTGCTGAGGCCTGGTTGGATTCCTCTGTCCTGATGGGGAAAACACATTTGGGGCATCAGCTGGGGGGGCCTGATTGAGAGAGCTTGAAACTAGAACCCATGAGGGAAGGATAGCAGTAGGCAGACCAAGAGCTGGCATGGCATTACCTGAGGGGAGAATGTCAGTGGGCACATCTGCACTGCCCACAGGAGCACAGCGCTCCCAGGGGTGCATCTGAAATTCTGGTACACCAACATGTACAGTGTGAGGAAAAAACAATGGGATGAACTCAAGGTGTTGGTCGGTTCCCAGAGTATGTGTGGTGTTATTCTTCCCAGAGTATCATTGGTATTAGTGAGACTGGGTGGAATGAGTCCCACATTTGGGGTGCTGGGGTGAGGGCTAAGGGCTGTTCAGCAGGGACAGGCAGGGCAGGAAAGCTGGGGGTGTCACTACATGAGGGAGAGGTTTGATTGCACAGCCCTTAAAATTAGTGATGATGTGATAAAGAGGATTAGGGGGTGTGGAAAACAAAGGAAATGTAGTGGGTGTCTACCACCAATACCCCAGTCTAACTCACTGAGTTATTCCATAGGCAGTTAGGAGAAATTCCTGGATCAGTAGCTTCCAGCTTGCCAGGCACCAACTGGGAATACCATGCTGTTGTGATGAACAGGTCTTGGAAGTTCTTGAAGTTTGTAGAGGATAATTCCTTGTCACAAGCACTCAGTGAGCCAGCTAGGAAAGATGACCCCTAGACTTGCTTCTTGTGAACAGAGAAGGGCTCATGGGGGATGTGAATGTAGGTGGCTGGCTTGGCCATAATGATCAAAAAATGATTGAGCTGGAAATTTTCACTGTAATGAGAAAAAAAAATAAAAAAAATCAGAGTTGCTACCCTGGACTTCAGGAGATCAAACTTCAATGTATAAATAAAGAGGTGAACTGACATACTTGAACCTGGCTGACTTTTCTGGATAAGAATACTTGGTCTGACCTCACATGAGCCACAGCCCATCCTGTGGGCCACAAAAAATGTCTGTGTGTTTAGCAAGATCTCCTGACTTCTAGTCAGAGTTGTTTACCTGTGACACACCTCTCTGTTTATCCTCTTTGCCACCCTCCAGGCAGTGAGCAAGGATAATGTCACACATCTCAGGTAACCAACAGCCAGGATTCAAGTTGCTGGCTGAACACCCACTCTCAAATGATTTGTCCAGATCGTTTAGCAAATAAATTAGTCCAGCAAACAAACAAGGCAGATTCACTCTGCAGAAGGAATCTGTCTGCCCTGGAAGGGACTAATTGGCTGTAACCTTATTTCTGAAACCCACCACTCCAAAACCTACAGAAAAATGCACAGTTTGCTTCTGGTTCAAGGCAGGTTGAACAGTTTATTCCTACTGTTGTCTGAACATCGTGTGGGCTTCCAAAGTTTTGTAAAAAAAAAGCTGAAGGATATGGCTGAGAGTTATTTTGTCTCAGTTCATCTGGTTTTTTGCAAGTGTTTTCTGTGCTAACACCATTAAGAGCAGCTACTGAGGCCACACAGAGCTCCTGAATTCACAGCATCCATTACAGAGCGGGAAATTCAACCTTGCACTGTTTGAGTGACACATCCACACTTCTTCCTAGCAGGAAACAAAACCTAAGCCCACCACCACTCCAAAGCAAACACACAGAGCTTTGGGCAGCTGGCAACCCTGAATCACCAGGGCTTTGCAAGGACTAGTTCAATTTTTATTTAAGAAATGCTGTGAGCAAGAGGCCAACTGGTGACCTATTCTCCCTTTCATTTCACAAATAATTCCAGTAGTTATTCAGTGCATCAATCTTGTCTGCCTTTTCCTCTTGCAGTGTTTGCCTTCAGTTCCTGCTCTGCAGCTGGAAGTGCTCTCCCAGACACACAGTTTAGGCTGGGGATGGTCTCCATCACTAAAGCAGACCTCCCTGTTTCCAGCACTTCTTCCTGACTATGCCAGGCTGCTGTTAGGAAAGGGGAAGGTCAAAATTTGGACCCAAAACTTGAGAGCAAGGTGATGAAGTCGCTCTTCTACTGAGAGCTCACAGCTAGTTGGGCTCCACACTCCTGTGCTTCCAGTGGGCTTGGGAGATAACCAGCTTTGCATCCCAGGTGGAGGGAGCCAGCAGGATGAGGGAGCACAGCCCCTGCTGCAATATCCTGACTGCAGCAGGGGATTTGCTCTCATCAGTCGCAGCCTGGGTTTCTGTCACTGCAAACTCCTCAAAGCATCTTCAGGCCAGAGCAGAGAGACCCTGGGTGTGCACATAACCTTCAGTGGCTTGGAAAATTTCTGTGGCCCTACACATGGTATGAGGATTTGCAAGGAATTTGGAGATTGACGTGCTCCTTAAAATCTTGTCAGTTCCACTGAGGGATTGGTTACATAATTCAGATAAATGCCAAGCTCCCTTCTCTGCATTTTCAGGATTAAACGTGTCTGTTCAGTCACAACAATTTTTTTCTGTATTTTTCCTTCAAGCTAATTGTTTCAAGTAAAGAAATCACTTGCTATCAAAGCAAAAAAAATCTTATTTTACCAATGAAAGTATAATTTCAATTTTCTATTTGCCATTTTTCCTTCTTTTATGGCTTTAAAATCTTCCATTTGGGGGGAAAAAACATTTCACACAGCATTAGAAGGAGCACTGTTGAGTTCCTAACTGCACTTAACCATGCTAGGGTAGGATGAACATTTCCATCACAGAAATTGCACTGCTTGTGAGGTAGGCTCTGTTTTAGATAAAGTATCTGGGAGGACAATAAATAAATAACTGGTAAATCTTTATTGCAGCCACCGTGCTGCTACAGAAAGTATCACAGCTCCTTTTGCACCACCAGAGTGCAAAGATGTCTGTGAATGGCACATTCTGGGCTGCTTTCAGCATGAAAAATGAACATTCCTGGTTTGCAGAGTCTCCCTGGAGACTCTGTGATGGAAGGGCCCTTCCCAGATGCCATTCCCACGTGCCCTGGATGTGCTGTGCCTGGCTCTCAGCCCCAGGACAAGGGAAGAGCTTGCTGCTCTACAGCTGGGTGAAGTCACCTACCTAAAAGAAGTTCTTGTGGCAACATGCATTCTGTTTGATTCTAGGGGATGAATGGAGTGGTTCTCCTGTAAGAAAATTGTGTAATAGCTCAGATGGAACCTCTCCATGGATGGAGTCTGCATGACACATGGTGCCCTCCTCAGAGCCCAGCTTAGAGCCTCACAGGTGGGGGTTCCCAATGCCTGAAGGGACACCACAACATCTCCACCACCCTCTCCTTTGCAGTTAAAATTTTAAATTATACTTCAGTTACACTTCCCAGCACCCAAGAGCCTTTCTGGCTGGGGTCATAATGAAGCAGCACCTCCTGGTGCACAGCAACATGCACATTCCTTGTGGGCACATCAGGATGCTGGCAGTCCTGGCTGGCTGCAAGCTCAGTCCTGACACCTCACCAAGAAACCAGCTCTTCTCCTGGAGAGGCTGTCGTCTACCTCCATGCCTTCCATGCTCTGGCAAAGCAAACTCCAAATTAATAGATAAAAATAAGGCATTATAAAAAATAAAAAAGAAAAAAAGAAGTGTGACTAATGTTTTCAGAATTTTTTTTTTTTTAAGTATCTCTGGAAACCAAGAGAAAGTTGCCTTGGCAACATTGTTTTCTGTTCCTCCTTTGCTCACTGTTTTCTTGTGTGCCTGTTTCTCCAGCTTACATTTCTGACAGTATACACAATAAATGCAGCTCTGGGAAGGAAGTCAGCATTAATCCAAAAAAAGGCCTTTCTTCCTTCTCACACCACCAGGGTGGAACAGTCCCATCTATGATTAACAGCAGTCAATTACAAAAGCTAATTTAGAAATGTTCAATGCTGAAAAGACTTTATATTCATAAAAAAAAATAAAAATGTTCTGAATAGCTTCTGTAGGACAGACAACTCAGATTAAGTGGGAGGGGTAAGCACTGCTCTGAGCCTTTTTTCGACTGAGTATGAGCCCAAAAGGAGCTATTACCTCTATGTAAATGCCAATTTTCATTAAGCAAACAGAAAGTAGTGTAGCCGCTATGAGGTAACTGGGATATAATTCAAGATGACAGCTTTGAAATCTCTTCCCTTTGGTCAGATCTCATTGAATTTGGCAAATGGATTCAAGAGCTGTGAACTTGCAGGTGAACAGGAAGAAAAAAAGTCATTATGTCCTCTTGCTTCCACACACCAGAAACTGTACTGAAAATGTAAAATAGTGTTTAGAAAGACC
Source organism: Pseudopodoces humilis (assembly GCF_049639895.1). Classification (NCBI taxonomy): domain Eukaryota; kingdom Metazoa; phylum Chordata; class Aves; order Passeriformes; family Paridae; genus Pseudopodoces; species Pseudopodoces humilis. Next base: position 10,562,828 of record NC_142202.1, read on the forward strand.
AATCATCCCTGTTCAGGTTTCTTGAACTTTCTGTATGTCATGAAAAAAATTATTTAATAATATATGAAAGTAAAAACTATAACTTAAATGTGACTAGAGTACTTCTCAAAATTCATTCTCTGCACAATGTTGTCTTCTCCATCACACCTCATGGAATGCATTGACTTCCAGCTAATTCAAGATTAATATTTATGACCACAGCCCTATATTTTTACCACATTTACACAGATGTTTTAGTTAAAATGTCCACTCCATCTTCTTCTCTGTAAGTTTGCAATCCACTCACCCTGCCAGGCGAAGTGCAGAGGAGCACCAAGAGGACAGATCTCAGTTGTGTCACAAATGTTGTGTCCCTTCCAAGACTTTGGCCAAACCACCTGAGCTTCACAATAAGGGGACAAGCCATTTGCACAAAGCTTAGAGCTGCCCCAAGGCTCTGTGCTAATATGTGACCTGGCAGCTGAAATGCCTTCCAGGTTTGTGTCTTTCCAAGCCAGGAGATGGATTGCCTTTAACAACTTGAGTGCTTCATCCTTCTCCCCTTGATGTAGCCCACGTTTCAGAGTTCAAAAACATTTATTGCTCTCTGTAATTACTTACCAAGAGGCAACTGACAGCGTGTTGACATAATTTTGCCAGAATTAAAACCTTTAGATTTTCTGAGAAAACACTTAAAACCTTAGAGTGCCAAATATCCCAGGGTTTCATATATCTAAAACTCTATTTTATACAAAGTTTAAAGGGTTGAGTTTCTTTGCCTTGAAATTTTCCAATACCTTCGTGTGACCTTGCCTCGGGGAAAGAAATAGAAACAGAAAGTTAATTCAAAACAGCCTCAGTCAGCACAGATACGTTCATTTCCCTACTTCCTTTAGCATTGACAGGTCTGGCAAAGTTGTCCATCAGAGCAAACAGAGTCATCCCAGGATTTGTTTGTGATGTATGGCTCCAGACTTACTCTAGTAGCAGTTAGGAGCAGATCTTCTGGGTGGTTCTGTCTGAAGAGAGAGCTGGTGCCTCTCCTGTGATGGATTTTGCTGTGACAGCAGCAAGCCCAAGGTGGGGACAGACAGAGGGATGCAGGTCTGGAGCCCAGCTCCCACCTGAGACCAGCAATTCTCTCCTGCATTGCTTGGGTCCCATCACTCGGTGGGAAATTCCCCTCAGAGATAAGCACAGCCCCTTAGGCTAAACTCAGACAACACCCAGGCCAACAGAAGAGCAAATTTGCCTTGAAGAAAGGCAGGACTTTGCACATCACGTGGCAGAGCTAGGACAGATAAAACTAGCAGGACAGGACCTTAGTCAGACCAGCAACAAGAAAGACCACAGGGATGCACATGTAGGTGGACAAGAGCAGATCCAACACACGATGGAGGATAAGAAGGGGTGCTGGACTGGAAAAACCCACGGAGCCTGATGCATGGTTTCACATTCACCTTGCTGCGCCTCCCCTCTGACAACCCCTGGGGGACACAGGCTTTGACAGCTTTAACAGAGAATATGCCACCACAAATCACCCTCATTTTCCAGACCATGCACATGATGATCATCCTGAGAAATGCCTGTGGATCAATAGACCCTTCCTGCACTCACTGCTCCTACTGGGCTGTGGATGCTCCATCCCGAGTGCGTTTAGGCTGGTGAGTTACCAGATGATCTGTGAACACTCAAGATTTTTACCTCACCCCCTGCCAGTGCTCAGATTAATTGGCACTTTTGGAGTTCTTCCTTACGCTTTCAAATTACAGCTCAAAAACCTTGCACAATAGATGGTGTAAACACGTCTTGAGCAAGGGTGGTGGTTCAGCTTTCAATTAACATTCCTCACTACCCCAAAGCTGGCAGGGAGTCTGCAGAAAGCCTTCGGTCTTCGGAACGGCTCCGCGTGTTTTATCTGCAGAGTATCTGTGGATGCTTCTGGTTGGATTTGCAAAGCTCCAGGGGTAGATGTGGATGACTCAGAAGATATCCAGCCCTCTGGGGAGCCCTGTGGGTCACAAATGAAACGGGCATAACGGGACATCAGAAGTGCCTGCCTTGGCACAGTCAAGCATTAAGTGATTTGCGCTGAAAAACTGGGGTTTCAGTTAAGTGGTGTTTTGCAAAAAAAAAAAAAAAAAGTCTGGTTTTCAGCTAAACGCATCGAGTCTTCAACCAAAGCCAAAGCCTAATATCTGAAAGCTAAATGAGAGCCAAAAGTTGGTAATAAAACATTGAGACTTGTTTTGGACAGGCTGTACTATGACTTCATTTTAAACCAAGACCTCCTGGATCCCAAGAGGAAGGCAATTTGAGTGGCTTATCCACTCAGACTATAACAAATTGGGATGGTTTATACCTCCCTCAGCAGGTTCTGGTGCTTGAATAGGGCTTCCAGTTCCAGGAACCTTATGTGAGAAAGCACTGATGGGGTTTTTCACCTATTCAAAGGCATCCACATGATCCACCATGCACAGCTTTCCACTCCTCCCTCTGAAGGTACAGACACCAAGTCATCATGAATGCTCATCTTTTCCTCATGGGAAAACCAGCTTTATCACCAGCCTTGTGGAGTTCCCTTCTCCTTGCACTTTTACCTCAGGATCATTGGTGACTGAGATGCCAACACTCCCAGAGGTTCAAGAAGTGCTCAGTGACTTCACCTGCAAGGCTGGCAAAGCTGTGTGTTCACAAGCAGAACCAGAGCCTGAGGAGCGCTGAGGATCCATCACACTATCATGGATGTTTCCAGAATTAACATCCTGGCTGTTGGAGCCTTTCCCATAGATGTTTCTGATCCTGTTCACCTTCAGGACTCAGTAATTCTATTCCTTTAGGAATTAAATTACAACAGTAACCAAAAGCGCTGGAAAATGCATGTGTATAAAGAACTTTTTTTTTCCTATTTCTCCAGTGATCCCAGAAGCAAAATATTAAACAGAGGCTATGAAAATGAGATTGGGCTGCTCACTCAAGGAACCAAAAGCCATAGTCATCTGAAGGCTGCCCTGTACAAATTAGAAGTTGTCATTTTGTGTCTCAGTCAGCTCAGATCTGCTTTCCCTGAAGTGTGAACACCCATTCCAATTAATTTCCCAGCTTGTGCAGCAGATGAAAACCCTAAATCAAGGCAAATTACTCTTAGCTCTTTGTATTGGATGTCTTTGCTACTTGATGGACCATAGCAAGAACTGGAGTGGCTGTAAAATACATCTAGAACAAAAAATAAGCTTTCATGGCAGCTTTATTGTTTAATTTAGGGATTTATTATTTAATTTAGGTTGAAAAATTATTTGTTAGTTATGCAGTCATTTAGTCATAGCCCTTAGGAACTGGAGTAATTTTGAGCCTCTTTAAAGTCACAATTACCTTTTGTAAGTGTAATTTTACGTGGTCCAGTATCAGTGCAGATCACTGTGCTATAAGAGGACATTTTTGTTGTCCCGCTGCTCCTCCTGGTAAAAATCCCCAAGGATATTAAAGAGTAAAAATATGTCAGGATGGGTCAGGCTGGAAGGGACCCCCGTGGGTCATCTGGTCCAACCTCCCTGCTCAGGCAGGGCCGTCCCAGAGCACGTGGCACAGGATGGTGTCCAGATGGTTCTTGAATATCCCCAGTGAGGGAGACTCCACAACCTCTCTGGGCAGTCCCAGTGTTGGGGCACTGCAGAGGGAAAAAGTTCTTCCTGGAACTGTCATTAAGGCAAAAGTTCCCATTGGACAGCACCACAGCTGCTTCCAGGACCACATTTTCAACCTTTCTGGCAAAGCAGTTCAAATTTTGTATTTTCAAATGCTTACAGCTCGTTCCATGGAACAAGGCAAAAAGGGAGGAAAGGCCTGAATCGATCAAAAGAGGTATTACTTTGCAATGTTTGAAACATAGCCATTTAAACAAAAATCCTGGATCGAGCAGCAAGATTTCTGTATGTTTTACACCAATATTAATGAAACCACTAACATTTTTAATTCACTGTCACAGAACTGACTCCAAATTTCACCAAGGAGCAACATCTTGTCTCGAACATTGGACCCTAAAACTGCACTTGCAGAGTGCTTGGTTACATAACTGGGGACTTTGAGCTAAACCTTACTGTCAGTTTTTGGGGCTGACCTTTCCCAAAACAAGTCTGAAATTAAACAGCTGCAGAAAAAGAATAAAACCTCCTGGAGAAGGCAACGCTCACAACCCCATCCATTGTGGTGGTGGCCAAGCAGAACAGAAAAACATTGCAAGCTGCATTTCAGCAGTGAGGGAAGAGGCAGAGGAGACTACTACACACTGAATACCATGAGGAAATCAGAGATGGCAAACTCAAGATAAACCTACTTAATTCAAAATGACACTACAGGAAAAAAAAATTACTTCAAAGACTAGAGAGGCCTGTTGGGAATTTGGAACAAGTTTGCAAAATTATTTTAAACAATGAGATTTTGTACTTCTTAAAGGCTTCTCTAAAAGGAGTCAACGCTTTGTTTAATTGGAAATAGGAAACCTACAAAGCTCACCCTTAAATATATTTAAAAGCTTTGTAAATGGATTATCTGAGCACAGCAGGCATCATGCTTTTGGTAAGTGCAAGATGATATAAGCCTTAGGGAACTTTTGAAGATAGTTCATTCAATAATTCATTCACTTCCCTCTAATACTGTGTTGAAGAAACCTTAAACACTGTCTCTGCTTTAATAAGTGAATGATCACTCAAAATGTGGTTTCCTCACAGGATTAATTCAATTTGCCACCTTCCTCAAAGTAACCCTTTGCAAGGCAGCACCAGGAGCAAGGCTCAGGAGGCACCGTGCAGGCACCACCAACTTATTGCCACACCAGCACCAGTTCCTTCTGAGCTGCAGACACTGAGCTTGAAGTGCAGGCATTGCAGATGGTGACATATTTTCATGCCTTGGCACAGCATCTGAGGCTCTCTTCTAGACCTGATTACTTGATACAGGCAGCTTCCTGCATAGGAGGGAAGGCTTTAAAAAATCTTCCAAGGTTTGTATTTTAGGAACGGCTTAAGTGATCCTAGGCAAAATTCAAGGGAGTTATATTGGCTGCAGGAAAACAGGAATTTGAGGACAGGACACACCATTGTGCTAAGTCCCAGCAGAACCCCTTGAAGAAGGCATCAGAGGAAGGGCAGGAAAGCATCCCATATTCCTGCTCTGGGAAAAGGTGTGATGTGTACATCAGAGCTGGGAAAGGCTATGTGCAAATGTTCTGCAAAATTCCATTAGGAAGGTAAGACTTATACTAAGTAGGTAAAGTAAAAAATTTCCAGAATACTTCTCAAGTGTGCCAAAAAAAAATATAAAATCCACAACCCAAGCCTACTTTGAGCCCTTTGAAATGATAGGAGGAATTAAATAAACCAATTCAGTTTATTCAATAATTTGAAAGTCTCTTTTTCTTTATGGGGAATAAGCTCCAGTTTTCAAGCAAATTAGGGAAGTGCTGAATTTTATACAGCAAAGCTTGAAGTCTGACTTTATTTGAGATTAACTGTTTTGAAGAAGTTGTGCTTTAGTTCTTTTACTGGAACTCCAACTCCCTGAAATGAGCAGAGAAGCCCCACAGGAACACAGGGGCAGCTGGTATTCAGTGGAGGAGACAAAATGTGAGGGATTTGAGGATGTGGCAGGAGGAATTGTTCCCTAATGTTTGAGGCTGCTGCTTTTTCACTCTCTGCATAGCGTGGCAGCCATGGCATGGTTCTTCTTTCACTTCCACATCCCAAAGAGAGCATTTCCAGCCCTGCACAGCTGACCAGGCCATACCTCCTTTAGCTGCCCACACATCACATTTTAACTGGGCTGAAGCTTTTTGAAAAACATGACCCACTCCAAAGGCACCAGAGTCCTCTCCTGAACACATTCAGAAAGAGCTGCTGATGTTTCTGGGTATGCTCTGCCTTAAAATGAATTGACACATCTTGATTTTTAAACTGGCATAGATATATTCTTAGGCCTGGAAATCTCTTCAGCCAGGTGTGTTCTCATGCCTTTGCCTTCTACTTCCAAATGCTCTTTTGAGGAGCAAGTGGCCTCTTACCCCTTTCTGCACAGCCCTTTGGACAGTGAATACTGACTGCTTCAAATCCTTGGAACACATCCTCTGTCTTTTGGTGCCATGTGACCCTTCAAACACTGCATCATATTTAGAGATCTTTTATCTTCCCTGTAAAAATAAGATAAAAAATCCTAAGAAGTAAATTAGACAAGCAAAGGTGCTCCAGTGTGCTGATGAGCTATCACACCCGCTCGGGTAAGTCCAACAAAGCTCCTGAAGACATCAGTGCCACCAAAAAACTACAATTTAGCTCAGCCTTTCCTTCCTGAAGACAGTCTTCAAAACTGTGTGGGCTTTGGGAGGATTTAGAAGGAAAAAGACTGAAAGAATTGTAAAGCCACATTTTTTGTGGCACATATTCCTTGGGATCTGCTCCCAGGAATTTTACAGAATCCCTGTGCAACCTACAACAGATATTAAGAACTATTAACATGTATTGTGGGCTGTTTACAAAGGAACACTTTTGATGTCCAAGTCAAACTTTATGTGACTGTTTATGGGTACATTTATTTTCAAATGTCAGAAATCCCAAAAAATTACTTTTTTTCTTAGGATCTTAGCTGAGCTTTGGCAACTCCATTATCAATGTGGTTCTGATGGTGTCAGCTGAATAAGGTTTGCTGTTCAGGTTGGGGTGTTCTTTCTTTGCAAGGTCTGTGGATCATTTGGAAGCGGGAGTACTGCTGTCCTCATACCAACCATGGACCCTGCACAACTTCAACCCCAGCTTGGGAATTCATTTATGAAAATTTGCAGAATCATTGAGTAACTCAGCCTCAAGAGTACCAGGCTCAGCTCCCTGCTCAAAGCAGGGAAACTTCAAACCAGATTGATTGATCATGTCCTTGTCCAGTCAAGTTTTGCAAACATCCAATGGTTATTTTTTTCTCCTCTTCCTGCTTTTCCCTCATGTTTTGTTTGAATGCAGGGATTTCTCAGGCGATTCCTCACTAATGCAGTGCAACTAAGCAGAACAGGCAGCTAAATCCCAGCCTGTAAATCACTGACCCTGTAAAATGTGCTGATTCATTTGCAATTAGTCATATAATGCTCCCATTTCTCAGTTTCTAGGACTATTTACAATTGTCAAAATGGATATTAAGGAAAAAGTGTCCAATTCAGTTTTCAGTAGAGTAATGGCAATATTCCAAGGTGTGTGTCAGGTGAGTTTCCAGCACTAGAACAAAAACACCAGTTAAAGAAATTCCATAATAATTATTGCAATGCCAAGCAGTTTTTACTGTGCACTAGGAAAGTTCCAGGAATTCTCAGTGCCAGGCTACAACTCAACACTTTGGTGGAAGCACCATTTTCCTATTTGCTGTGTCTGTCCTTTCCTGTCACCTGAACTCAGAGGGGTGATCCAAGGACAGCAGATTCCAGAACAGCTTGCTTTGCTGAGTTTGGCAGAACATTAATGAGAAACATCAGCATTCAAATAAAATCAATGGTTAGAGCTGTTCATACAACAGCAAGATATCTGATCATTAAAGCCACGTTCACCTGACTCAGTTTCCAGTGACAAATCCCAAATACACTGGTCCTACAGTGACTTTCCCTTTTTATCCCAGGGGGAAGAGGCAGAGCTTTGTGGTCTGAATCAAAAGAAAATTCAGCTTTATAGAACCACAGAACCATACAATGATCTGAGTTGGAAATTACCTTAAAGATCATCAGGTTCCAAACCCTCTGGCATGGGCAGGGGCATCTTGACTAGACCTGCTTGCTCAAAGCTCTCCAGGGACAGGGCATCCACAGCTGCTCTAGGCAAGCTGTGCCAGTGCCTCACCACCCTCACAGTGAAGAATTTTCTTCCCATCATTAAATCTGAACCTGTCCACCCTCAGCTAAAGCCATTCCCCCTTGTCCTACAGGCCTTTGCCCTTAACGCAAGGGGTACAACTCAACCCCTTCCCCTTTAGCATTAGTCCCTGCTCAGGAATTTTGGCCATGCTCAGATGATCACTGATCAGCTGCAATCACAGAAAAGGAAACTGTGGACACAGTGAGTGAGGAATCAGCCATTGCAGCACATGCTCCTAGGAAGCTGGATTCACCAGGGAAGACAGGCTGTGGAAGTGGTCCCCACCCTTACTGCTTAGAGGTGTCACTCTCACCAGAAGACAGTGGGTACTAATGTGATCTTTCTTCCACTGGGTTAAATGGAAACAGAAAATCATGCTGTCTTTTTGGGGTTTGGGTTTGTTTCTTTTTGTTTCCCCCACCCCAGCAGCTGATAATGTCAGAGTAATAGATAAATCTACTGTGCCTGGCACCTTCAAAACTACCTGGTATGTCTTGCTGGAATCAGACAGAGCTGTTGTGAGCCCAGTATTTGGTAAAATGGTAAATTTTGGTGGCCTGCATTGCATTGTTTTTTTCTGATGTACACATGAGTTTCTTGAGAATTTAGAATTTAAAAAGTGCTCTTATTTCCTGTGTACACCTCCATCTTCTGTATCACTGACCCATGCTAGTTCAGATCCTGAAGCACTGCAGCGCCAAACACATGATGAGATGGAAATAATATAAAATCTTTGTTCTGTCATTTGGATAAAATTATTATAATCATCCATACTAGCAAGAGAAATCTAGCAAGTTTAACAAAAGGCATAGATCTGGGAAATACTCCAGCTAGCTCACGAAGGATGTATGCTTGTGCTCAGAGACAGCAGCATGACAAAGCATCGGGTTAAATGTGGTATTTGAGAGAGAAAAGACTTGCAGTGACCAGTCAAAGGAAATCCAGCCATTAAACCATGCCCCTGCACTGCCAGGGACAGGGCACAGCATCTTTCACCTCCCACTGAACCTTTCACCCCTCAGTGGAAGGAAAACCTCCCTGGCTGAAGGAAGAGCGCGGCTTCTGTCTTCCACGGGCAACCCAAGGAATCTCGCCCACCGAGCTTCCCTCCAGCAGAGGGGAGTGCAGCCTGTGCAGCATGAGCTGTCAGAAACTCCAGGAAAAGGGAAGAGCTTGGCATTTTCTCCAAGCCTGTAATGATGATTTCATCTTGCGCAAATATCAGTAAAAAGCACCGAATTCCTTCTCTTGTAACTCAGAGCTGCAGGAAAAGCAGGCTGAGGTTAGGCAGCTTTCAGAGGTAGTCCAGTTTGGAAGGAAGCTGGTGATAAGTGAGAATATTGCTACAGATCAGCTCCCTGCACATGAGGATTTGCAAACAACTGGTCACATATTTTGTTTACAGCTCCAAGTGAACGCTGAAGTGCATTTCTAAACTTGTTTGCCAGGTCAGACCCACAGTTCAAGCTGATTCTGCCCATTTGACTTTTCTATAAAATATCTGCTCTCTACTCTCTCACTTGGACAAATTTTTAGTGAGTTTTTATGTGTGAGCTGTGACGGATTCACATTTTCCTCTTTGATACTGCTAAGCATGTTCCAGAACATTTCTCTTCCTCTAAAAAGATACTATGCAGCAAAATATACCTTAACTTCCAGTCTTTTGGTATAAGCAGGTAAGCTCATTTGTCACAGCACAGCCTTCTGAGGGAGCAATAATCCACATCAATATGGCTGAGGTCACTGCTAAAAGTTTTGCAGGACAAAAGCCAGACAAGACTGAGGGAGTCAAGCGCACACTTGCGTGATTTTTCTTGCAAATTTCATCTCAAATATTGATTTTCAAAATGCATTTGCTTCAGCACTGAGCTATATTGTCTCGTTATTGCTGTTTCAAGATCACATTTTGTCCGTATCAATCACCATAATTGCTGTACTGTAAAGAAAGTCTATTAGAATTATGTCTGCAAAGATTTCACAATTCAGTGCTAGGAAGAGCCTGGACTATTAACAAAGTGTAAGAGTAATCTAAACTCCAAATGTGTCTTGGAGAGGGTGTCTTTGCCCTTGGGCACATTTCACCTGCTACCTCCAAAGGGGAAGTGAGGAATCCTTTCCCTCGTGCCGGTGAGATTGTGCTCTTATTTAAAGTCTTTTTTCTGCCTACCACACAGCATCATGCTTTGGTCCTGCCCTGCCCATTGCCTGACCTGGGCTCACCTCTCTGCTTCACTTGCTCACTAGAGACTGAGTAAATCAGTTTGTTCTCAAGGGAATGCGGCGTCAGCAGATTTAGACACCAGCTGTGGTTAACTTTGGTTTCATTTTGCTCCGGAGAACTGGCATCTGATCCAGTGCATAAATATGTTTGCCAGACTTCTTCACTGATGAGGGTAAGAGGAATTGATAGCTCTCATAAGAAATATATGTCAGAAAGGCAAGGATGTTATTAATATGGAAAAAGTAAGAAGCCATATGGAAGAGTTTCCAGGCAGAAATCAGCCCATCAAAACAAAAGCAGGAACAACACAATTTGTTCCTTTGTCTTCAGGCACAGGACTTGATAGTAAATTACTGTACCATGAAGATAAGAGATATTTAGATATTCTGGAAGTGTTTAACCTTTCTTATATCTAGAGCCTCTTTTAAGCTAAATTTCTCCCACATCTTATGGAAACAGGTGCTATGGTCCTTGGCGTCTCTCCCAGTTCAAAGTAGGAATAAAAAAAGCCCCAAAAATGAGTCTGCAAGGCTGTCCATCACTAATTCACCACTTCCTGTGTGTATTGGTTTGGTTTTTTTTAATAAAACACGTATTTTGTCACATGAATGCACCTGTTTTCACCACACCACCGAGGTGATACTATTCCCAAATTATCAAATGAAAGCTGTAATAGGCATTTGGCTCCAGAGAATGAAACAGGGATTAGGGATTTCCTTCCAGGCTAACAGAGAAAAAACACATTTGAAGTGGCACGGGCTCACATGCCTTGTCTCCTCTTATTTGATCTCTGTCTGTGATACTTTGATTCATTCTCTTTTCTCAAGCCATCCTAACCTCCCTCCCAACTAGCTGGGGTAAGCCAGTCTCCTCCTCTACCCATATGCCCTTTCCCCATCTGTGTCTCCTCACCATCACCTCAAAGCCAGACCTTTCCTCTGCTTCCCACCAAAATCCTTTTCCCATCTTTTCCCAGCCTATCTCCCCATCTGTACCTCCACCTTGTGCAGCACAGCCTCCCTTTCCCTGGGGCTCTGCAGGGAATTTGTTATCCCCACGTCCCACACCCATGCTCATGATCAGTAGAAGGATGTGCTGCCTGCCCCTCTGACCTGCCTTGTACCCAGAAACTCCTTTTAAAAAGCTGGGAAATATGGAAAGGCAAAATTGTCCCTGTCAAGCAAAGGGATAAAATAAACAATGCAAGTTTGGGTTTGTTTTTTTTTCCCTTTCCACCAAATGGGCAAACAGCAAACAAGTTTGCTTTGCAAGTGAAGCAGATCATAAAACAGATCAAAGCACTCCCCGAATCTCAGCCATGGTACGGATCATTTCTGAGTAACACATCCCATGGAGAGAGCTCTTTGCAGGGGCTGCACCAGCCAAAACAGGATTAGCAAGTGGTAGAAATAAAAAGAAATTTTCACACTTTCACTCTAGCAGTGAAAGCAGTCACTGCTAGCGTAACTCAAAATGTGCAAAGTGCTTTCACTATAAAAGATACCCAGGCTGAGGAAAAAAATACATGGGATGGGATCCCATGCCACCAAAATGCTACCACTTCTGAGAACAAGCATTGAAACTGTTAAAACACGTTTCACATTCTTGTTCCAAGTCATTCAGGGGCACATGGAAAATGCTGACTGCAAGGCACCTCGTACTTGGGCTCTGGAGATTATGTAGAACAGAATAGATTTATTGTCCCCAATACGCCGCGGAATCTGACTGTCACCTGTCCTTGTACGCTACACTGCTGTTGTCCTTTGGAGGGATCCAACCCAAACAGAGTTCCCCATACTTATCTCTGTAAATTCATACAGTGGCACAGCCTGAAAACTCAGTGGCAGGAAGGAAAATACACTTTATTCTTCTGGAAGATACACAGACCAGACACAGCCATTATATCACTGTCTTTGTGTGATCACACACTGGGGACAAATTCTAGGGGAGACACACAAACACCTCTTCCTTGCCATATTTGCCCAGCATATTGGTCAGAGTGCAGGCCATAGGAGTTATTGTCCTGTTGGACAACCTTTGATCATCTCTGGAAGAGTTTTCTAATTATTTTCTTAAGATTTCTCTCATTTAGATCTTTAGTTTGTGCAGCTCTTCCTGGCTTTCAGGGAGCACCGTGGCTTCACTGTGCAACAAAGGATCCGTGGAAGAGGGTCTTCTCTTCAGTCTCTTTTAACAGCTCTTTAAAAAATCTTTAAAGGTTTTTCAGTGATGAGAAGCAGCAGCTACTGCTCTCACCCTTTTTCATGAAGAACCTGGTCACAGCCCTTTCAGCTGTTTTCTTTTCACTTTTATTTAAACTCTTCTCCAAGAGCATTCAGCCATACCTTGGTTTCCAGATCCCTTCTTCCCATCCCTCCACTGCTTCCATGTAATTCTCTGAGACAGAGTGCACAAAGCTTCATGCCATGTGCAAATCTGAGGTGCATGTGGGGTTTATGCAGCAGGATAACCCCATATCATATGTCAGCTGGTTTTCCCTGGATATCTTTCCTAATAGTTGCTCACACCCCATTTTCAGATTTGACCATGCTGAGCTGCAAATTGAGGTTTTCACAATGATTTACAGAGTCTCACAAATCATCAGATCCTCTTTGTAACTGGTACATGATAATTTAGAGACAAACAGCATATATGCATATTGAAGGCTCCCCCGCATGCACAGATACAATTCTGCAGTTTAACAAAATTAATTTTATTGGCATTTTCTCTGAAGCTCCTAAGTTAGTTTAGATCATCCAGAACAGGTCTGTGTCAGCAGCAAGCTTAGCCATATTTTCCTGGATCCCATGCAGGAGATTCCACAGGTAAGTTCTCTTCATGGAGAAAGCAAGCATTTATTCTTCCTTTACCTTTTAAAACAATTGTTAATATGCTTTCCTACACGGCTCCATTTCTTACTTCTGTGTCCCCTCTAATTCTTTTCTTTCTCATGATTTCTTATAAATGTGCTTGGCAGATCTAATCCCCTTCACCACCATCAAGTTTGCAGAACATTTCTGAGGACTCTGCAGCCTTTAGAGATTTATTCACCAGCCTAATGTAACTCCATCTAATTTTTCTCCCTCTTTACCATGCAGCATGGATGCCAATTTAACAACCTGACAATCATTAAGATCTTTCAGAACACTGCTCAAGTCACCAGTTATTCAAGTTTTCTACTTAGGTAGGACATGAAAGACCTCATCAGTTTAATCAATGAAAGCTTCTATCACCCAGCACCTGCCCTTCCCTATCCCCCACAGGGAAGGAAAAATTAAAAAACCCTCAAAAAAAAGCCAAAGTTCTTAATTTAGGCGGGGAGAGGGAATGGGGGGGGGGGGTGGAAATCATACCATAAAAGTTTATGAGGGAAGAGCAAATGAAGGGGCTGCTCTGGAGAACATATGTTCATTCTGCAGAGACACCCCAGCTGACGCCAACAGAGCACCGGCTGCTCCCAGGCTTATCTTAGCTCCTGTTGAGTCAGTTCCAGGCAGAGAGGGAACCTTAGCACGATCACACTGCAGTTTAACTCTGCAGTGGGGTTGGAATTATTAAGAATCTCTCACTGCTTCCAGATTCTCTGGAAGTGCAGGCTTAAAAATGCTTGGATATTTTAAAAGCAGAATCCTTACACTTCTGGCAACCTCAAGAGCTTAGGCCATTAAGAATAACTGAATGGGCTTGAAAAGAACAAGTTTAATCTAGAAGAACCTAGCTAGAGTTTAAGTTAAGGCTAGAGTTAAGTAAAACCATAATCTTGTTGCAAAAAAATCCTGTTGGGGTTTATGTGCATTTTTTAATTATCTTAGTAAATCCTCGTCACAAGATACCACATCTCCTACTCTGAACTGGCAAACCTGCTGCTGCAGAACAGAACATGTTATGTGGTCACTCAGGTTTCCAGGAGAGCTTTCCCATGGCCATAAACCTGCAGGACTGTTGACCAGGTGGACAGGAGGTAAGCTGAGCCATTTCTAAACCTAGGGCTAGCTTTTACAAAGAGGTTTTGTTAGCTAACATCACCTCCGTTAGTAGAAACAACATACCCAGGGAAAGGGAGGCCAGGACACTTCAACAAGAACTCACTGATGCAAAAGCCTCAGTTAAAATGTTTTTCAAGTGCTGTGAGCAGGGCATGGATACCCATGGCCTACACTAAAACAGAAAACCTACAGGTATCAGGGAGGCCCAGGCATTTTTCTGAAAATTCTACACTCTCTTGGAGATGTCCCAGTTCCCTGCCCTCTCCCAGTCATGGGGATGATGCCTGGGCAGCAGAGCACCCCAAAAATGAGAATAGGCATTGCCTGTGCAGGATTGGGGTGGCCTGGGGGCTACACCAAACTATTTCCCTTGTGACTCCTTGGAGTTCATGTTTGATACAATATTTTTCGTGTGCTTGTAAATGTGCCTGAGCCAGCCACTTCCAGCTGTGGGTTGTATCCATCTCTTTGGAGAGAAGAAGGACTTTCCTGCCACTTTGCAAATGTTATCCCACTGTCCTTGCCACAGGAGGGAGGGGAAAATAATGCCTCTTACTGCCCTTCCTCCCAAAATACAGCTGTCTAAAACCCTCCTCGGGCAGAGGCACAGCACAGAAAGTTTTAGCCCCAGAGGTGAATGTCTGGGAAGGTTATGGGGAAATGAAAACAAACGGGATTGAATAGAATCTGACTTGTGACCTCAGTGCCAGTGCTTGCTACTGGAGCCCAGAGCTGGGATTGCTTGTGACAGGCTGAAAGCAATCTTCATCACACCACTCACACAGATTAATCAGAGACCTTGGAAATTTTGATTTATAGATCATATATTCCTAACAAGGATGTATTTATTATTATACATCAAAAAGCATCCATACAAATGAGGCATTGCTAAACTAGAGCTGTCAGATATTTATTTTTGCAGTCAATAGAAGTAATGTTATTAAACTATCTAAAGGCAGCCTTCAAAAGCAAGAAAAATAAATTCCAAATTGGTTTAAATGAATGAATCCATAGTAATCACAGCTGAAATATCAAGTGATCAATCTCTGTCTCTACTGCCTTCCAGTCCTGAATATTTAATTAGCAGAAGATGAAACACGGTGTGAAGGTTGGGGTGTCTGATGTGGAGGTGAATCTGGAGCCAGCCCACATCCATGAAAGAAGCACTTGGTTCTCTGCTCTGGGCCTCCTGCTGTGTAAACAACAGCCATCAGTGCCAGAAAAGTTCCTCTATTGAACCTCTGGATCTTGGAAATAATGAGAATTACAGGATAATCGAGGTGGGAAGGGACTGTGGTCAGGCTCAGATGAGGTTGCTCAGGACCATGTCTGGCTGAGGTTTGAGGGTTCCAGACAGGGAAATTCTACAGCCTCTCTGAGCTCCCATGCCCATGTCTGAACACCTTAGAGAAAGAAGATTTCCTAACAAATCTTCCTATCCTCCTCTGGCTGCTCACACTGTCCCCCTTTTCTATGCCACAAGAAGAACGGGGGTGTTTCTGACAGCACAAAACAAAGCAGCAAAATCAGCTCCCTTCTTCTTCTTCTTCTTCTTTCTGCCTTCCAACTACCCCCTAACAGGGGCTAGATTTAGATCAGGTATAAGGAAGAAATTTTAGAGGGAAGTTGTGCATGCACCATCCCCGGAAGTGTTCAAGGCCAGGCTGGATGGAGCTTTGATCAGCCTGGTGCTGCAGCAAGGTGTCCATGCCCATGGCAGAGGGTTTGGAACTGGATGATTGAAGGTCCCTTCTAACCCAAACCATTCTGTGTTTCTGTGATTCTGTTATTTTGGGCAGACAATCTTGAGGAAGGGGAAAAAAAAATGAGGACACTTAATCATTGATGGGAGATGCCGTGCAGGACTGCTGCTCTGCCAGCCTGGAGCTTGCTTTCAGACCTCTGAGAACACGCAGGAAATTATTAATGATTACCTAGTAATTATTTTAATTGCATATTAAATCTGTCCTGTGTTGTATGAACTGCATTAACAGCATTAAGTAGCAGTGTGTGAAGTATAAGCAGTAATTTCTGCTTTCTCCTCTGCTCTCCTCTCTCTTTCCAGGGAGGTGGTAAAGAAGGAAGCCACTCGTGGAGGCTGAAGGTAGGAAAAGAGAATCTTGGGTTGCCCCAGAGCTGTGCACTTGCAGCTTTATGGCCCCAGCATTGGCAGTGTGAGTCATTTCATGCTTTTTGTAGTTCTGTTTTATAGGCCAAACTTTCTGAAATGTTTCACCCTTGGCAGGTTTATGGACAAAGTGATATCTTTCTTTCATATTAAATCATGTTCATGACCAAATTACCTAATTCCAGTCACACCAACACTGACATTACACCCTTGCATTGCTCTCTGGGTTTGAATATCTGTTCCAATTGATGCAACAAGGAGGTGCAAAGAGCTGCCTTTCTCCAGCCCCCATGGCAGGAGCTGCTGCCCTCAGCAAGGATTACACACACCCAGGAGAGTCTGGAGACAGCCCCTTCCACTGGGAGACCAGTGGAGGACACCAGCATTGTCACCCCTGGACTTCTCTCCCAACCCTGCCTGTCACTGAGAGAGCCCTGGAACATCTGTGGGCCATACAAGGCTGACAAGACCAGAGAGAAAATCTTTTCAGCAGGGCAACAGGATCTGGAATGAGGGGCCCAGCAGCAAGCAATGGGCAGCTTGCAGTTTCTCCAGCACAGGCATGGGCCAGGTTTTCTGCTCCCAGGAGCCAGAGATGCAAGAGAGTCTGGCCAGATGGCAGCCTAAGAAGGACACCCCTGGCACACTGAGGAAACTAAGACTGGAAGATGTGAAGGATGAGGAGCCTCTCTGCTGGGGCTCCACAGAGGTGCCAGCCCCTCTGACTGTGAACATCCCTGGCTTTGTCATGCTAGCATGGAGCTAGTGGATAGTGGCGGCTTTGGATCAAAATGCATTTTCCCAGTGAAAGCAATTTTGCTGAATTTAGACTCTTTAATTTCAGCAGTACTCATCAGAGGCTCTTCATCTTGATTACAATGTTCATCTCCAAAAGCACTATTTCCACAGAAGTGCTGATTAATGTTATCACACCAACAAGGTTTCAGAAATGAAAACACTCTGGAGAAAAGTTGTCAAAATCCCATCACCTCAACATGACTGCAGATGCAAGGGAACCCCTCAGCTACAGGATGGGAACTCCCTCCTAATCCCAGAGGGCTCAGAATGATCCCTGTGATTCCCAGGATGACAGATACCTTCAGGCAAAATTCTGTGACCAAGCTTTCTTCAGATAAAGCACCGTTTTTATCCTGGCAGCTCCACTGGCCTGGGTGAATCTGGTCATGGTTTCACAGCAGGGGAAGAAATCAAAAGATGGGATCTCCTTTCTATCCAGGACAAAGGAGAATCAGGCCATAAGTGAACTGTAGAGATGAGAAATTTCTGAAATTCACAATATTCAACCATTCAGGGCTCCAAAATCCCCTCTGGCTGCAGGACGATTGGCAGAGCTATGCTACTGGCATTCAGTCATGGCTCAACCAGACCTTCCTCTGGCTGGTTTGCTGTGATTGGAAGTGTGAAATTCCATTCTTTCTGCCTTTCTCTTGCCTTCATCCATCATAAGACTGTGAACATTTTGAAACCTTCAACTGTTGTGTTACTACACTATCTTCTGTCATGTTTGCTTCTGCTTTCTGGGACAGGTGCCGTTTCTTTTTTGCCATAGCAGTTCTGCCATGTGCATCACTAGTGAGAAAAAGAACTGCTTTCCCTCACTGCATTACAGCTGTACCCAGAACCCAGCAGAATCAGGCACCTCCATTGTCCGTGCCTCCATACCTCCAGTAACAGACACAAGTTGCCCCATCAATCCGAAGAGACACAACAGCAGAAAACAAATGCACACCACTTCTGTTAAAAAAAGACCACACCCACTTTCTGCTCTCATTCTAAGGCTCCAGATGCCAATGCACCAGGCAGCTGTGAAGATATGGGTTGGTTTCCATAAGGAACCCTTTCCCTGCATTGTCCTTGTGTGCTGGCTGTATAAACAACTGCAGGATCGGCCAAGGCCTGAGGCTATGAGCTAGACAGGGTTTGTAAGCTGGGGCAGTGGGTTGGACCAAGCCAGCAATTCCTCAGGAAAGCCTGCAGACCAGAGCCTTGATCTTTCCACTTTTTGCAGGTTGAGAATGATTTTTTTTAATTACCCAGACTCATACAAATTAGACATGTTAGAGAGATGGGCAATCAGCAACTGTATGAACTTTAGCAGGGACAAGCAGTGGATTTTGCACCTGGGATGGGGCAGCCCTGGATGTACAGACTGGGGGATGAGAGGCTGGAGAGCAGTGCCATGGAAAGGACCTGGGATCCCAGTCAATGGCAAGTTGAACATGAGCCAGCAGTGCCCCGGCAGCCAGGAGGGCCATCCGTGTCCTGGGGGGCATCAGGCACAGCATGGCCAGGTGAGCAAGGGAGGGGATTGTCCTGCTCTGCTCTGAGCTGGGCAGCCTCACCTCGAGTGCTGGGGGCAGTTTTGGGCACCACAATATAAAAAAGACATTAAGGTATTAAAGACTGTCCAAAGGAGGCCACAAGGAAGGTGAAGGAAGTGTGAGGAGTGGCTGAGGTCACTTGGTCTGTTCAGCCTGGAGAAGAGGAAACTGACTGGAAACCTCAGTGGGGTCTTCAACATCCTCACTGGAGTGAGTGGAGGGGCAGGTACTGTTTTTTTCTCTCTGGTGACAGGACTTGGGGAAAAGTCATGAATCTGAGTCAGAGGAGATTTAGGTTGGATATGAGGAAAAGGTTTTTCACCCAGAGGGTGGTTGGGCAATGGAACAGGCTCCCCAGGGCAGTGGTCACAGCACCAGGCCTGACAGAGTTGAAGAAGCATTTTAACAACAATCTCAGACACTTGGTGTGATCCTTGGGATGTTCTGTGCAAGGCCAGGAGCTGACCTCGATGCTCCTGATGGGCCCCTTCCAACTCAGCATATTCTATGACTCTATGATTCTATGAATTTAAGAGAAGAGGATGGTGTTTTGGCAACACACAGGAGCATCAGAGACGATGAGGGTGAAGAAGTGCATTAGACCACAGTGGTGGTTGGGGAAGAAAATAAAAGTGTGGTCCCTCAGGGGCAGCTGGACAAAATTCCTGTGCACTGTACAGCCAGCAACTCCTGTTTGCCAAGACCCACTGCAGGTATGAATTTTTGCTCCTAGGCTCATCTTTTGATGTCATGTTTGCAGATCTCCCTTGATGATCACGATGAGAAAACGGGAAACAAAGGGACTGTTTAATGCAGAATGTTCCCTCGCTGGTAACCAAGTGTGCTGTCCTCTACAGACTGTTTGTCTCTGTTTGTGCTATTGTACCAGGGTTTCTTGGCTTGCCTCGCATAGTTTCCGTGGTGCGTTGGGTTCCTTTGAAGAGGATTGTGTTACATAAAGCAGCTCCTTTCAATGGCGCGTGAATTGTGCCACCGTCTCCCTGCCCTCTGCTCATGCGGTGTGCAGGAGAGACCACGCTCCTGCCACAGACAGCTCCCTGCATCCTCAGAGGGCTTTCAGCAGGCAAATCAGGGCCTGCCCCTGAGCAGGTGCCAATGGCTGCAGCCCCTCGTGCCACCATGTTCCAGGGAAACAAATTTAAAAATTAAAAAAAAAAAAAAAAAAAAAAGAACAAAAGGCAGGAGGATTATTTTTTCCTCTTTTCTTGGCAACCAGCAGTTCATCTTTTTTCCAGCTGTGGTTTTCGAGTTTCAGATGACAACCCAAATATTTTCACAGAAAGCAAAACTCTCAGGGAAACCCTCTGTCTCTTTTACTTTCCTTTTTTTTTTTTTTCCAAAGGCAAAACTTTCAACAAAATTGTTGAGCGTATCCAGTGTTAAAACATAGTCTGCATCCTCTGCTTGCTTCTGCTGGCTGGGAGTCTGGCCTGTTGAGACCTGAGGTTTCTAGCAGAGAATTTCAAAATTGCCATTTCTCTGATGTTTTAAATAAATATAGGCAGCTTTCTGAGCCATACGTCTACCCTAGCCAAAATATTGTTCATTCCAAGTGGATTTGCTCCATTATAAGTTGCCTACAAATAATTTTTAAAAGTGACAGCGTTTCTTAAATTATCTTAGCTCTTTAAATATTGAAATGCATCAAATATTAATGCTTGGCAATTCAGAGTATCTGTAGTCCTGGTTCCTGCAATATTCTGACCAGCATTAGAGCCACATTCTGCCAGCTGGGATCTGAAGAAGAGGTCCTGGCTGAGGGAAGGGTGATGACCACGGCCCCCATGAGCTGGTGCCCAGCCCCAGGGGTGTTCTTTGGAAGAGGGAGATGTGGAAGTCCAAAGAGCTGGGCTGGTTTCAGCAGGAGTGAAGCCAAGGAGTGAGCAGGCACAAGCAGAGCCAGGAGCAAACATGGACTGGCGCAGGCAGCATCCAAACGTGCTGCTGGTGGCTTGTCTGGTCCCCAGGGCCAGCAGTGCAGGTCTGGAGTGAGCTGGTACCACCAGGTCCATGCTCGTGGGCTTTTCAGTTCCAGTTTGGCTATAGAGCCCTCAAAGTTACATGCAGATTGAAGCCCATGTAGCTGTTTCTGAATTCATGAATGTCACAGTGCTGTGATCCTCATCTCTTCACCTGCAGAGACAGCTCTGTCAGAAGGAAGTGTGAGATGAAAAAAAAAAATCACCGTGTGTGGATTTGGCAAGTCACGGATGGAAGAGCTGCACCTGTAGAAGCCCGAGTTCAAATGAACACAGATAATATCAGAGCAGCTCGTCCTTTTCTCCCAGCAAAAATCCCAGAACAAAATTCAAGTCTTCTCTTTTACAAGCCGAGGAGAAGATCTGATTCAGCTGCCTGAAGTATCTCATCTGGCAATGTTGATATGCCACCCTGGATGCACATTCCCAGGCTGGTGTCCAGTGGAGGGGAGCTGGGGAGATCAGACAGGCTCCCTGACTTCTGTATTTACAATTCCCACCCGGGAAATAGGAATTTTCACGACTTGTCCATCAGCCCATTTTCTGCATGGCAGATTGCCCCAAACTCCAATCCTCAGCAGTGCCACGAGGCTGGCAGCCAAGCAGATAAATTGTCAGGGAATCAGCAAGAGGATTTTGATGGATTCCCTCTTTCCTTACTCCCACCCCACCTCAGCTCACCCCGTGGCATTTGAGGCTCAGCAAAATCAACATGTTCTTCTGGAACGTTTCAACTTTGACTAATCAAGAGAGTTTCTGACAGAAAAATGTTCCACTGGAAAATTTTTGACCAGCACTAATTAGCATTTTTTCTATTAGCTTTGTCCTGAAGGCACAGTAATTTATGCCTTGGTGAAATAAACAATTACTAAGAATTGGACACTCCCCAGGTTCAAGGCATATTTGCTTACCCTAAACAGAAAAAGTCTTATTCGCTTGCAAAACTTTACATACTCAACACAAGGAAAGAATGACTGCCTGACTTTCTTGTGCTTTACCTGGGCACAAGCCCAACTGCATTTTAATCACTTGTCTTTAAAAAGGAAAAAAAAGGGGGAAGTAGTGGATTTTTGCAGAGAAGCAAGGTTCAAGCAACACTGGAGACAAGCCATGGATGTGGAACGAGAGCTGAACCACACTCAAAGAGCTCGAAGGTAGTCACAGGAAACAAGAGGAAGACAGAAAATGTCACAGGTGCCCTAGGAGTTCAGATTTCCTTGCTATTTCCTTGCTATTCCTCTACCATATGGTTACATCCTAAACTGAATTTCTCACTGAACCACAGGATAATTAAGGTTGTGAGGGACCTCTGGAGGTCCAGCCCCTGCTCAGAGCTGGGCTGGCTTCCACGTTAGATCAGGTTGCTCAGAGCTGTGTCCAGCCCTCCCAGCACATAATGCTACATGAGTACACCTGAGCCACACATCTGAATGTGATGAAGCCTGCCCATCCATCCTTTTTTCTCCAGAAAGCCTTCACTTTGGAACCCTGTGCAAGCCAAATGCAGAATGACAAGTCCCTGGCGGTCTTTGGGAAGCGGCTGCGAATGCTGGGCAGATGGTGCAGCTTTTGCTGCAGTGAGAATACAGCTACAGGGTCTCCCAGGAAAGCAGGCAGCTATATTTAAATCACTCTTACGAAATCCACATTGATATTCATAAAAGACACTTCAACACCTCTTTGGTGGCTCGGAACTGCAGCACACAGCATGGGGAAGAGCACACGTGTTCCTGAAGACCAAGGCCTGGTTTCATTTTGTGGCTTTGGCATTGACAGTGAGAGGCAGAGAGGACAAATAGCACAAAAAAGCACGACCTGCTGGGGCACAGTCCTGGAGAATCAGCATCTAAATGCTGTGGGAGAGCCTGGGGAGGATTTTCCCCAGGAAGGTGTATGGCTCTGGGACAGGACTCAGGGAGATCCCCAGGGGGGACCAGGCTTTGGCAGACGAAGCCCCACCACCCTCACCCGGCACAGACACAGGTCCTGATCCCAGCCCTGCTTCACCAGCACTCCTGCAAGTCCAGCTGGTGCCAAGCCTGGCAGAGCTGCTGATGTCCCCTACATGTGTCACCACCAAAGGTGGACTTTATCCTCCTGTTCTGCTTGTTTTGGGGAGGAGGAGAGAAGTCAGTGGGCGCAAAGGTCAAAGGTGCTTTATTTCCATCTCCCTGTGGCCCTCTCGGTGCTTGGCAACACTGCTGTCTGCTCTTTCTTTTGCTTCAGGAAAATGCCTTTCACCTTATCATCACCCTGATACAAACTTCACCTCTCCCAGCAGGGAAGAATGGAAAAACCTCTCGATGGAAAATCTGAGAAGCTCTTTGGCCTCTCTCTGTGGGGAGCAGAGTTTAAAGAGGGTGGTGTCACCCATCTAGAGAGTGACACATGGCCACTGTGCCAAAAGGCAGATCAAAGCCAGAAAACAGCTACACCCTTGTCCTTGTAGCTACTGAAATTCTGAGTGCAGCTTTGTCCTGTTATTCTCAAAGCCACCTAGGTTTTTCTTTGGCACTGAAAACCACGGGCACCTGTGGTTTTCAACATTTCCCTCATGGAAAGGAGGACGCATGCGATGAATTGAGGTTTTTCTCATCTTAGCCCATTTTTGTTGGTCCTTAGACCTCCTAGGAGCAATACCTAAAGTCAAGACGTTAGAGAGAGGCAAATACACTCACAAGAGAGTGCCAAACCTTGTTTATTTTTCATGCTCCTTCATGGCAGCTTCATGTCCATATCTGGGCAACCTAGTAAAGCATAGAATGAAAATCACATGAGTAACCCCAGGGGAGTCAAAAGCATTATTCAATATTCAAAATTAAGCAGGAATTTAAACGCTTTTCTGAATCATATTCTCATTTGCATTAGAGCACAGACCTCCTGAGTCACCAGGTGCGTAACATGCAATGGTGATATTCCTACTCAAGCACCTTCCTAGGATGAGCTTGGCTCTTGCTCTTGAAAGGCTGGAGAAACTCCAGGGCAAATTTCCAGAGGGAATTTTTCTCATCTCGTTCCTCTCCACAACCCCAAACAACAGGAGGTTGTACATGGTGCAGACATTTGCCCAGTGTACTGAAAACTGGAGGGCCCCCTTCGTAACTCCTAATCTTTTCCAAAAGATTCCTTTTGCTGCCTGCTGCATGATTCCATTGGCCTTCAGCTTGCTCTGGGATGTGCCCCCAGGGAGGCTGCCTGCTCTGGATGCTGGGGAGATGCTGGAAATCTCCCCAGGCCCCCATTTATACACACACTCCCACTCACATTCCCTCCAGTCTCCGAGACAGCAAACAGCAGGAGTCAAATATGCCACTTGAAGCAGCATTTGTAATCGGGCAATTTGTTAACGTAGAAAATGTATTTTAGCATTAATTGTAAAGGTGGAGCTGGTGAGCTCTTTTAAAAACTTCTCTTCCGCCTGGTGTTCAACAGATGTTTAGGAAAAATCTCAAACAGTCAAGGTCATTGGTGTGTGGGAATATACAAGGAATTTCCATCTCCTGCAATGAATCAAAGCCACCACGTTTGAAGATGCCATTTTCCATGCAAGTGCCTGAATAGGGACATCTACATTCAGTCTTAGATATCTTAAATCTCTCTGAATATGCCTTCCACCAGTTTTCTTTCATCCAGAGAGCCCAGTATGAAGCAATTGATTAGCTCACTAACATCTCTTTTACTCCCAGCTGCCACTATAACAAACAATAATAAAGACATCTATTTAGTGTTCCCCTTCCACTGGAGCCCTTAACATTTCCATTTGCACAACAAAGATTCCAAAGGGCAGAGTTAAGGGTAATTATATGACTTCTTTCCTGACCTGTGCCACAGGGCTGCCACCCACTTTTGTTCTTTTTCAGTTCTTTCTGAAACTGAAACCTAGGAAGTAGGAAAGCACCTAGAAAGATAGGGAAAAGAGCAAGGAGCGATTTATTCATAAATAGATCTGCAGGAGGCTTCCAAACTGCAGCTTCTCTCTCCAGTGTTTCAGGCATGTCCCACGGTGGCTACTGTAATATCAGAGGAATGCTTACTCCTGCTACTGCTGCTAATCTGGGAGCAGTCACGTGGCTCAGCTGTATTCTCTCTCTCTCCAAAAATTTGACTTTTAACCTTCCTTTGCTACAGACATGATGTATATTGCTTTGACATGATTCCAAGTAGCAAACATGCAAAACTCTGACCTATAAGGAAAGCAAATGGAAAAAAAAAAAAAAAAAAAAAAGATATTTATGAAAATAAAATTATGTGAGCCTGAGGGAAAGGGAGAGAAAAAAAAAATCTGCCTGGGTCATTTCTGTTTGCATTCCCCTAGGAATTACTTTGGGAAAAACAGCAAAACGTTAATCTGGGGAGAAGGAAGAAAAAGAAAAGGTGTCCTGAGGTGCAAAAAAAAAAAAAAAAAAGGCAGAAAAGGTAATTATTTATTCACGCTCATTTACGTGTCAGATGAAGCTGAAAGCTGCCAGATAGCTTCTTTTCGACAGCTTGGAGTTACTGTTGGGAACAGATCCATGTATGGAAGCAAAAGCAGAAAAGCATAGATAAGCTGAGATCCAGCTATGCAAACCATCTTTAGAGACACTTAAAGGACAAGCACCCCAGCTCCTTTCTTTCTGGTAAATATAGAGACACTATCATATGAGGGCTTTTTTCCATTCTGCATTACCCACAACTGCTGAGCCTCGGCTGGGGTAAGTGAAAAGCAACTCAGGAGTTTCTTGGGAACACCTGGGGATTTGGTTGGACTGACATCCTGGGAAAAGCCGTAAATCCGGGGCAATGGGATGGCTCCAATAGCTGGATAATGGTTAAGCTCTCTGAGAAGGAAACATGACATATAACAGCCTTGCCGCTGGAGGGACAGGAACTTTCCAAGTGTCTGAAGGAGGCAAGAGGAAAATGTTGGAAAACAAGAGTTTTATCACGCAAGGAGTGGATTTACAGACTGGGAGATGATAGAGCTTCAGTGGGCAGGAAGGATCAGTGGTGGCTGCCAGTGTCAGAGTCTCTGTGTTTCTATTTAGAAAAATTCATTAAAAAAAAAATCAATTTAAAAAGTCAAGGGCTTTTTCTTTCCTGCCCTGTGCTACTTTCGTTTTGAGAAACATGTTTCACTTGGGTTGAGCTGACTGGACATTAGGAAGAGCTCATTGTAAACGACTGTTGTTTTTCTTGGCACTTGAAGGCAGTTTCCCAACGTTTCTCTGTAGATTTGAGGTTGATTACATCCTGTGCAAGGATTTTTGGTACAGTTTTAACTGCCATTGCAGTGTTGTGAAAGTCAGCTCCAGCGAAAACAGCTGTGTGCTGTTGTGAATATTTCCAAAAGTACTGAAGTAATAGGTCTCCTCCAAACTAGCAGAGAAATGTGTCAGCTCTGGGAATTGGGCACTGTCACAAAAACAGAGTATAGCCTTGGCAGAGAGGCTTTCTTCACCAAGAGTTTTGTTAAAGAGAACACAAAAAAGCTTTTTATAGCCTTGGCTTAAAATCTGGTTGGTATATGGTGGTACAGTTAAACATGAGATTTTTCTTTAAATGCTGGTGAATGGCTCTGAGTTAACAGTTCATGTGTTCAGGTGTTATAATATTGTATTCATAGTCCCACTGCAAAGTTCTGGGTAAAGCTTTGTCATTTTTCAGGCGGTTAATAGACTGGAAAAAAAAAACATCAGAGCAGGTGAAGTGAAATTATACAGAAAGAACTGAAAATAATATCAGGAGTATGATTGAAATTGTAGGAGATTTCCAGAGATGTGAAGGATGATCGTAAAGGGAAATCACTTGACCACAAATGTCATAAACATTTCCATTCATGAATGAAAATGCTTTCCCTTGTCCTTACATAAGAAGACATAATGGAAGTGTTTGCTTGTAACCCCACAGCAGAGCCTGCAGCTGAAAGGGCCAATGCCCTCATCTTCCCTGATTTTGTCAGCCTCTCCACAGATATTCCCACTTTCCTCAGTTTTCACCCTCCCTGAAACGCACATCTTTGTCCGGTTCCTTTTGTCTGTGCTGGGCAAGCTTTGATTCTTTTTGAGAGGTACCTTTTAAACACATGCCACCTGCCTAGGAATGGAATTCTAGCACAGAAATCAATCTTTCAATAATTGGGGTCAATAGATAGCTTACAAATCGGTAGTGAGTCACTAACAAATAAACCTTTTAGCTGCTAATGCTATGAAATAACATTTCTGCGTTTCACTCTTACTCAGATTGCTTCCATTTTCTACTGGATATGGTCCTGGTTTATAGGTTGCTGTGAACCTGCTGATATATGAAAATTCTTCTTCAGTTTTATCTCTTTCTCCCCCCATCCCCTCCAGATTGTGAGCTTTCCTTTCCCCAAGAGACACAAAGACAAGCTGATACATGTGGTCCCTCAGCAAGGCATTTCCCAACAGCTGTGCTGGGCAGGCCAGGAAGAGGATGGCAGGATGGAGCTGGAAAAGCTGGGACTTATTTAATTTGCTATTTCCATTTGGTCCAGGGCCTGGGGCAGCGAGGCCTGGTAGACAAAGCCCTGGTGGCATGAGTCATCTCTTGGTTGCCAGCCCCAAGGCAGACTGCCCTTTGTGCCCCCCTGCCTCTATCAGGAGCGTTTTCAGGCAGGCCGTGTTATCACTAATATTTATTGCTATTATCAGTGTGCTGGCTGTTGTTAATATTTACCATTGATTAGCCACTGGTACCGCTGGGATTTGTTCTGCCCCTTGCACAGAGAGGACGGGATCTCATCCAGAGACCCCAGCCACGAATATAAAGAGCCACATAAAGCATCAGTGATAGTATCACTAACATCTTTTATAAGTGACTAGTCATTATGAGTGCTGCAGTCTCCGAGCATCCGCCGCGAGGTCCTCCCACGCTCCGTTCTCTGCCAGAGTGCAGGCAGGAGAGGGGGAAGGGGAGCTCTGCTCTTTCTCAAAATCAGCCTCAGCGAGGCTGCCGAGCCCAGTCGGGGCAGGACACACACCAGAGTGAAGGATGGAGGGCAAAGCTGAGCTCCGTGCCTATTCCTGCAGGCCTTTGGCAAGGATAAAGCCGTCCTCGCCCTGGTGGCACTTGGAGGGAGCAGGAATATGTTCTGTGTCTCCTAAAAGGAGCCAAGGCACACAGGACTTCCAGATGCACCGGTGGCTGGTGCTCCTGAACCTTATTGGCATAAAAAAGCAAAGCCAAACACACTTGGGTTTCAGACAACACCTCTGAAGAAAGACTGAATTCAGACTTCTGTGTGCAAAGGCAAAGCCACCTTTGTGGCTCCCAAGGAGAGAGCATCCCAAAAGAGAAATCAGAGAGGAGAGCAACACCCTGACTTTGCTCAGTAAAGATTTTGCTGGCTCTGACTTGAAGAAAGGCCAATGCATATTCTCCTCCTCCAGACACCTCAATGTTTTTACGGTTATTCCTGAAGGATGGTGTTTGGACACCATCTGTCTTTTCTCTAGGAAGTCAGAAGGTTGGAGCAGATTCTGAGGACACTCTCACAGAGCGATCCGCTTCTTTGGCCAGACACACATTATTGCCTATGTCCTAGCAAAATGGGCTTTGTGCAATGGCTCTGCCTGCTCCCAGCCTAGAAACCTGCAGATCCATTTGCTAATTGATTTGGCCCAGGAATTGAGGCCTCTTCCAAAAAATCTGAAAATGTCCAGCTCTCTTCTTTGGTTTTCTTGCAAAAACATCATCTTCCTATTCTTACAGGAAGAGGCAACATGACAGCTTTAAGTAGTGGTGGTGTTTTCTGACAATTTACAAGCAAAGCAGGGAATTTATGAGTGGACATTCATTCTGGAGTTGATCCTTTGGGGAACTCACTATTATTCTGGCAACACATAGGGAAAAAACATAGCAACAATACAGTAAACCTGGAGGCCTTCAAAACTCAGTTTATTCCTATTTAGGGCTCCAATTGTCGCTGTTATCTAATCATAATAGTATTCTTATTCCATGGGGTCACTGCAGGGCAAAGCTGAAGTTATTTTGATTTCCATTCTTCAACATATTTAGATTTCTCTTATATTTAATGCTGAACTTCCTCTTGAGTTTGAGATGTTTGTTTTTAGGATCTTTCCCAAATCCTTGGAATGCTGAACTCTGACGTTGTTATCATGAAATGCAGGTTTCAGTTTGTGATGTCTCTAGCTGAGTCTTTTCCAGAGACAGGAGGAGAGGGAGAGAGGGAGAGAGGGAGAAGAGAGGGAAGAGAAGAGAAGAGAAGAGAAGAGAAGAGAAGAGAAGAGAAGAGAAGAGAAGAGAAGAGAAGAGAAGAGAAGAGAAGAGAAGAGAAGAGAAGAGAAGAGAAGAGAAGAGAAGAGAAGAGAAGAGAAGAGAAGAGAAGAGAAGAGAAGAGAAGAGAAGAGAAGAGAAGAAAGAGAAGAGAAGAGAAGAGAAGGGAAGAGAAGAGAAGAGAAGAGAAGAGAAGAGAAGAGAAGAGAAGAGAAGAGAAGAGAAGAGAAGAGAAGAGAAGAGAAGAGAAGAGAAGAGAAGAGAAGAGAAGAGAAGAGAAGAGAAGAGAAGAGAAGAGAAGAGAAGAGAAGAGGGCAACATTTCACTCTGGAGAATTTCACATCTGCTTATTTATGGAGAGAGGTGGTCACAGGAGAAGGAAAATGCTAACAGAATTGGTATTCTGCAAGATGTGAGTATTGGATAAAGGTACAGTGGGAAGACTAGTTTGGATTCCACTCAGCTTAACAATGATTAATGACTTATCTCTAAATAACCAAAAAGGACAAATGCTCAGAAACTTCTGCCACAGAGAGCTGCTCAGGTATAGATTTTCCCCTGCCAGGCAGGAGATTCAGCCCTTGGGTTGCTTTAATCCCCATGAGAATAAAGTGCACTGAACACTATATAAAATCCTTTTACTGCCATCAGTCCCCCAGGGCTTTCAAGCTCTGCTCAGGATGAGTTTCACCAGAAGTTTTGTCCCTGTGGCAATTCCCAGGTTACCCCACAGACCACAGTGTGCCCTGGAGGTTGCAGACTAACCCTGCATGACACCACCACACATAGTTTCCTGCTCTTCCAGAAAGATGTTTCTTCTTTCACTGGAACATCAATTTGGAGTTCTTTACCCTCTTATATGAGCAAAAGCAGGAAAACAGAAGAAAACGTAAAAATTACTAAAAGTGGAAAGTGCAGGAATGGGGCCTGCAAAACTCTTGCTGCCTTTCTGTGTCCCCCCAGGCAAAGGTTTCCTTGAGTCTGTCTTGGACACGGCACAGGAAATGCTCCCCTGTTGTGGTTTAGGAATGGTGCTCCCAGTTCAACACAGCCACCGAAATCAGGCTGTGCAGCTCCCTCTCCCCTCCAACTGGAGGCACAAAAGGCAAAGATCACGGGTTGAGGTAGGAGCAATTCACTGGAGACAGCAGTGGGATAAGAAAATGAACAGTAGCAGCAATAATACTGAATGTCAGAGGAGATAATGAAAATAAACAATTCACACAGAACCACCCCCCTGGTAACAGTAGTATCTGATGGCACCCTCAGCCACATTTTCTCCATCAGGAGGAACCCCTTCCCCCTGCTGTGGGCAACGATGTGAGGGGGTACCAAACAACCTTCCTGTCCCAACCATGTCCTCTTCTGGCTACTACACCCCTGCAGACACCAAGGTCTCCCAGGCTACAGGGAAATCTCACATCTCAACAAGCCTTAGGAAGCAAAGACAGCACATGAGCTCAGTGGAGGTGATGAAGGGGCCTGGCCCACAGTGATTTGGGCATGCTTTCAGCCTCAGGCAGAAAAGCCTGAGGAGTCATGAAGCAGCTGATGGGTCATCCCCAGTCCACCTAAGGCATCCTTCACCACCCTCAGGATTTCTGCAGGGGCCTGGGGCTTGATGGATGAATGTATCTCTTGCCCTACAACCTCTTCACCCTTCCAAACCTGCTTGATTTGACACCTATTTCTAAAAGAGGGAACCATGCATCCAGGCTTCAGTGTGGGAACAGGGATCCTTTGAAAGATCTCTTTGTGGGAACAGGGATCTCTTTGAAAGAGCCCCCTCCCAGCATTAGCATTTGCCATATCCCCACACTGGAGAAAGGAAGCAAATCCAAGGTGACAACTACTTTCCCAGCCTCTAATTCCCAGCTCGCTGCTTTTGCTGCAGCCTGGCAAGCATGATGGGAGAATTATCCCATGTTATTTTTTTGGCTTAAGGAAAGGCTCCAAGCAGAGATCTTATGCTTCTGCCCTAGACGCAGCAATAAACTTCTGGATTTGCTGCTGCTGTGCTGAGACTGCCAACATGTACACAATAAAAGTAAACCCTTCCTGTGGCCACAGACCACAACATGCTAGTGATCCATGGTATTATCCTGTTATTTAGTGAGTCATCCTTGCTGCTGAAAAATACACACAGCCCAGTTAAGTTGTTAACAATAACACTGGATGTGAGAGACTGGTGTTTGTTTTACTCCAGTGTAACTTATTCCATATGGTCCTTTAAAGCATGCTAAATGTTACATCACTTCGGGCTGCCAGCTATTATTTCAAGATGAACTCACAGATCTAGAACACAGCTACTTGAAGCTGAAGTTCTGAAAGCATTATCTGTCCAGGAAAAACACCCAGTTTGGGAGCAAGACAGATGTTGTGGATTGCCCTATCTTTATCTGGATAAGCAGGTCCCCATTTTTATTGAGTGTCCACAGTAGTGATGTTTACTGCTGCTCTGATGCCTGCTATGACATCTTGCAGATGTAAACCACATGCACAGGGCAGAAGCCATATCCTGACCAAGGAGATAAGCTTAACTTCTAGCATTTACCTCTTATGCATGTTTTTCCAAGTTGCTGATGAACCAATTCTTTGTGGAATCCTAGTGTGTTTTCCAAATCTCCTTGGTAGCTTTAATTCATGAGAAGAATACTGCAAAAAGAGAGACATGCAGCTGTGAGAGGTGTCCTCACTTCGCTCTCTGGCTACTCAGAGGTTTAACACAAGGCCCAGCACCACAGTGTATCCTTGTGCTCCTGCCATGTTCTATCCCGGACTTAGCCCATAGCGCTGCTTGGAAAATGAACACATTAAAAAGTTTCATCACTAGGGGTGTTCCTCAGGCCCCAGTATTGGGACAAGTCCTGTTTATTTCTTTAGGAAATGGTGGGATCACCATTCCTGGAGGTATTGAAAAGATGTGTGGACGTGGAGGTTGGGGATGTGGTTTTGTGGTGGACTTTGGTGCGTTAGGTTGACAACAGGACCCATGATCCTAGAGGCCTTTTTCAGCCTAAAACGTTCTGTGATCCTACTTTTTTAGCCACTGGTTGTGGAAAAGAGATGCTCCACAAAGCATCTTTCTTGTTAACTGAGAGATTTGCCTTTTGGCTTGAGTTGATTTGATCAGAAGTGAAATTTTGAGAGCAAGAGTAACTGACACTTAGAGCTTTTTAGAGCCTTGCTGATAACCTCACCCTTCCCCTGAAGTGTGACATGTGTCCAAAATTATCTTGACAAAAGAGTTAATCTTGAAGGTCCTCTGCTGTGAGTGTGTACATGGACCATGGAGATGTGTATGGGGATCATGTGGAGGAGAGCAGCGTGTGCAGGATGTGAGCCTTTTGTTGTCTAAGAAAAATCTTTGTACTGCTTGCCACTGAAAATCTGCTTCGTGGGCAACGATTTGTCTGTTGAGCTATCAATCATCAGTTAAGATTCAGGACAAATCATTACTATTTTAGAAAAATTAGTCAGACCCTTTCTAGATTCTTAAAAACTCCAAAATAAATCACCAAAGACCCACCTGAGGATCCATTTGGCGAGTGTCCTTGCATTTTTAGAGGCTAAGACAAGTCTGTGTATATGTGCACTTTCTTCATATGTACCTGGAAAGGGCCTGAAGGTGTTAAATGTACCTCCACAATAATGCACTAAAAAAGTATTCAGCCTTTTACCCTTAATTTCAATGTTCTGACCCTAAAACTAACCAGGCAGACCACTTTGAGGATGCTTTGAGGCACAGACCTAGAAGAGTGCTACAAAACAAGACAAGTTTGTAGGCATTACAAGCTGTGCCACTACTGATGTTTTCTAGACATTTTCTGTCCCGGTTGATAAGAACATGCCAAATTTTAACATTCGTCTCTTTGAAACAGTCTGATTATCTTGAAACGTGCCTTGATGTACACAGCTAATGGAAAATCACAGAGCAAGACAAGTTTGAAGGCTTTAACCTTAATAAAGTTGATGTTTCGCCAGCACAGATGCCTTGTCTTCATCCCGAGCTGTAACTTCATTTCTTGTCTTTGGCGCGGATGTCATTTGACGCGCGTCCCTTCCTTCGTGGCAGTGTCTTATGCAGACACTTCAGCAGGGTCTTTGCCACACAAAGCCATCTGCAGGGAGGCCCTGTGCTGAGCCAGGCTCTTTGAGGAGCTGGGGGGGCGCTGGTTGTGGCAGATGTTTGTGACCTGACTGACTCCTGGACAGCCTCACACCTGTGTTGCTCATTTGTCACGTTGCCATAATTTATTCAGCTGACCGACGGCCCCAGATCAGTCCTGACTGTGTCACTTGCTTTACCTTATGTTTTGGTTTTGCCTCTTTTTTTCTTCACAGGTTCTCCTTCTTTATCCAGTCCCTCTCCCCCAGACAAGCCAGTGACCAAGCTGATACCCTGCCTTTGTTATCAGCAATGTTTCTCTTTCCTGCTGCTGTCTAGTCAGTGTAGCTACTGACCAGCTGCATGTACATCACCCCTCCTCTTCCAACCTGCAGGTTCTGGTAGCTTTTCATACCTTTATTTCATGTTGTTAGAGAGTCATAAGTCAGGGCTAGCCAAAGATGTTACTTTCACAGAATCATAGAATCAGAGCATGGTTTGGGTTAGAAGGGAGCTTAAAGATCATCCAGTTCCAGCCCCCCTGCTCTGGGTAGGGATGCCTTCCTCAAGAACAGTTAGCTCCAATCCCCATCCAACCTGGCCAGGAACACTTCCAAGGATGGGGCATCCACAGCTTCTCTGGGCAATCTGTTCCAGTGCCTCACCACCCTCACAGTAAAGAATTTTTTATTAGCATCTAATCTAAATATCTTCTCTTTTAGTTTAAAACAATTAGTGTTGTTCTAACACTATCTGCCTATGCAAAAAATGGCTCTCCCGTGAGCATATTGGCATGTGAATCACTCTCTCTGTCTTTAGTACACTTTTGAAATTAATATTGTTGCTGTTACTGTTCATTTTCTTTTCTCTCTGCTGTTTCCAGTAAATTGTTCTCATCAGCCCATGATCTTTGCCTTTTGTGCCTCCAGTTGGAGCAGGGAGTGGGAGCAGTGCGTGGTTTTAGTGGGAGTATTAAACTGGGGAATACCATTCCTAAACCACAACAGCCTGGAACAAACCCTGACAGGGCAAAACACAAGTGGGATATACAATGGGCTCCAGAGCAGCAATCAGCTCTCTTCCCTGGTGTCCTATGAGCTAAATGGCTCATCCACCCAGGAAATTGGCTGCCAGCCTGGAATGAAGGTCAGTCTGCTCCCAGGTTGTGTGATATTGGATAGTATTGCCACCTAGACTTCGCTACACTCTCCCAAAATGGCCTGATTTCCAATGTTCTGACTCTTCTGCAACACCAAATTTTTGTCCAAAGCCTAAAGGCTGTCTTCTTTCCTTTCAGCCTAATCACAACCTTGGTTTTCTCTTTGTGATGTGCTGGAGATCTGCTGATTGTTTGTCTCTCAGATACATTTTTCTGGTGAAATGATCTTGAGAACTAGGTCACCTACACCTGATCTGAGGTTTGCTCGTCCTGATCTTAAAACCTTTCAATGATAAAATACACTCTTCTCCCTCTTTGCAGACAACCCTGCCTACACCATTTCACTCATAGCTACAGAAAGTTTCTCCTTGCACCAAACTTCAGTGCCCCTGCCTATAGTTTAACCCCCTGACTTCTTATCATGTCAACAGCAGGAATGGAAAGCATCTACTCTTTCAGATGTGCAAGGATATATGTCTCCCCTTGACTTGTCAGTTTGCATTCTTGCAATGTTTCCTCTTGAAACGTGTCTTTGGGACCTCTCACTTCTCTTATTTCTTCTGCAGCCCTTGCTCGCTTTCCCAATGTCACTGGTCATATAAATACAGCTGTTAACTCTGGGATCTACCACTGGAAAATAAAATCCAGGTACTCTTAGCAGCCCTGCCACTATTACCAAAATTCCACACTGGTATCTTGAGGTGCAGGGAACAGAAAGTTTCTGAGTGGCTGAGGTGCACACAGGAGGGAGCTGAATGGAAAGGGCAAGTCTGTATTCCCACCAGGCCTGTAGGACACTGCCCTACCAAACACACACCTGCCTGCACACCAGCAAACTGGTGCTGCAGCCTCAGAACCAAAACAGATTTCAGAGAAGCTGGGAACAGCTTCCCAGGAGAGCAGAAGATTTCCTTAAGGGACCTGGGGATCTCTAACCATGAGGCAGGTGGCAAGGAAGCATCTTCAATCATTTTAAAGCATCACACAATCCAGAAAGACATGATAAAAATATTCAGCTCAGAGCAGCTTTTAAACAGGCCATGTTTGAAATTCCAAGGGGGAAGCAGACTAGCATGTGACAGCATGAAAATTTGAAAGGAGAATCCAGTCTTACAAATGGTGCAGTTTCATATCTCCACAGTGTCCAGCAAAGCCCCAAACCCCTAACCAGTAAGTAATCAGGAAGTTACATATGGTTTTCTTGATTATTTTTCCTTTTTTTTTTTTTTTCCTTTGGTAAATTCTCTTTACATGCAGGGCTTCAATTCCTGCTTTTAGGGCATGCAGCATTGGTTTCTGCCTCAGTACTGCTCGAGCAGGCAGCACAGAGAGGATAAGCATTTTTGGTTCATACATCTTCAGAGGAGAACAGAAGAAATAGAGCAAACTGTGCCCAAAACCAGCAAGATCTGTGTGTGCACCAGTGTGAGTCCCTGGCCAGCAGACCAAGCTGTGGAGAAGGAAACTGGGAAAAGAACCCTGCTGCAGTCTCAGCTGTCCCAGGGGAGAAGTCAACCAGGAGCAAGGGCACGGGATTTCTGCAAGGTGCCTTGGAAAGACCAAGGAGCACAGAAATTCCAGCCACATGGGTCCTTGTGGCCTAAAACTGACTGATAACAGCAGACAACATGTTCCTCTGTCCCCAGGACTCATCTCTGGCAGAGCTCTTCCGTGCTGGAGGGACACTCACCAGGCAAGGCCACTTGGAGGTGAAACAAAGCAGAGCTGAGGCACAGGTTGGTGAAGTCAAAGCAGCAAGGAGTCAAGGAACATTCCTGACCACCCCCAAGGACAGCAGATTAGAGCCCACTGCAGTGAGGGAAATTTCCCTTTAGGAGAAATCATTGCACAACCCCTCACCTAATGGGTCTGGCCTTTGCAAGGTGTTCCACCAGCTTTCTTGATCTAGAATAGATAAATAAAATATAAATATGGTGTTTTGTGCAGCTGAGGCCAGTCATATCTCACTTTTAACAAAAAAGGCTATTTTCCCTGGAATACCCAGCCTTGCTGAAGGCTGGCAAACAGATGATACAGAGGAGGCCAAATTACTTTCACAACCAGGGGCCACAGCCAGAGCCATGCACTACATCTGATTTGCCTTGTGCTTCCCACTGGTAACTATGGGAACCTTGCTCATGGATCAAAGGAGGAATAGGGCCAGAGCTGCTGAGGAAGCCTCACAGTCCCCAGCTTGCAGGACACAGCTCCCAGACAGTGCCACATTGCACTTCTGTTTTTCAGGAAATCCCAGCTCCTGAAGTCATGTGATTACTATTTCAGCACTCTTATGGTTTCTTAACTTGCTTCTGGTAGCCAAGTAAATTGGAAAGCACCAAACTCTGGGGCCCAAAAGCAGAAGACAAATCCAGAGAAAATGTTATTTGTTACTTTTTAATTCTGGACTTGGGAGGGGGGGAGGCAGGGGTTTCTTCAATTTTTTTCAACCAAAATTTTTCCAGCTCTTGGAATTGTGGTGAAGAGGGCTGGAGTGTCAGCTGGGGAGTGCTAGTGCCTATTTGATGGCAGTGCTGCCCTGGGGCTGGCACACTGCACTTCCATGGACCTTTGCAGGGAAGCAGCAGAGTCACTGGGCTATGGCTTTCACTGGGAAACACATTTCAGTCACCCTTGCATCTGCATTTTGAGTCCCTGCGTTCTGAAGTCTTGTAACAGCAAAACAAAGCTTCATCGGTGTCGTGGCTTTGCGAGGAAAAGATGCTAAGGGACAGCCAGTTCAGCAGGGGACATCTGGTCCTTCATTTTCCAGTGACTGTGACTCCAGCTAGGAGCTGGTTTTGGCCTGAGAGGTGGAAGTGAGATGCTGCTGCAGCATGCACTGCTGGTGAGACAATGAACAGCTGACAGAAGGCTTTTTTTGTTTCCACCCCTTTGAGAAGAGTGAGGAGACAGTTTGCACCTTGTACATCTCTCACAATAAGCCCAGCTGCTGAAGTAATTCTGTGCACATATTGAATTTTTCCTGTACATGCCTGGTGACCAGAAAGCAGGTTTTTCTCCCAGAAAGAAAAGTATGGCTGTGAAGCAGAATTTGAAGAGAAGAATGTGTGGCTTGTTTTTCAGCCTAGATGTTTGCAAAGTATGTGCAACTCTCCCCATTTCCAAGCTTCCTAAATTCGAGTCCAGCCCCTCTAGCTACTCATTCTTTCAGTCCCCATGAAGCAGGTGGTTTCCAGTGCAAATATACTTTTGTGTCTGTTTCACATAAGCAGTGCTCTGCAAAATTTGGCCAGTCGATGCTTCTTCCAGGAAAGTTCTCTCCCAAGCTGTTAAATGCTATGCTCATGAATTAGTGTTCTGGATTTATTGTTTAAACATGCATAAAACACAGCACAGAGCAAATATCCGGGGGGGAAGCTCCAGAGCGGCACAAGCTCGGTTTCTCCGTTCACCTCTGCAGGCTCTCAGAGCAGGGCAGTGGCAGAGAAGCACACGCTACCCATCTTTCACAGGTGTGCCAAAACATTCCATCCAGCACTGCCTCCTCCCTGGGCTGCAGGCTGTACTCTCAGTTTTCCAGGGGAGAAGATACCTTTCACTTCCAAGCCCGCTGGCTGGCTGATGGACGGCTGTGATGCAGTCGGACCTCCAGGGGCTCATCGGGACTCAGGCTGCAGCAGGTACTTGGAAACAGTTAAGGAGGCACTGCCTAGAGAGCTCAAAAAGGAATATATTGATGTCCAGCACACAAAATTGCCCTTCCTACTCACTGCTGTGTCCCACTCCATCTGCCACATTTCTAAATGCCCGATTTATCCTCCTAACAGCAAAGGCTGGTTTGAAGGTGTCAGTGAAAGGAAGTGCTCAAATCGCTGGAAAAAGATGTTTCTAAGCATCTTTTTTAGAAACATCACTCTCCAGGGATCTCCAGGTCTCTGCCAAGAACATGCATAGGAGAGCCAGAGAATGTTCAGGGAGCACATGCTGAAGCCTGCTGCAGCGAGGAGCAAAGACAGATGGATGGCAAGCAGAGGTGACAGCCCATCTGCTTCTGCAGGACCTCTCTGGCATCTCCCGAGGGACTCGAGGAAAACCATGACCGGAGACAACCAGCCAAAGCAGACTCACGGGTTATCCTCCAGCATCATCTGAGACCAAAGCATTCCATTGAGGAGATGTTCCAAAGAGGGACAGAAAGGGTGGTAGGACAGCACCTCAGAGATGAGCGTGCTTTGGCTGAGCTGGGCATTGCCCCGACCTCTTGTCTCCCTCAGGGAATATAAGGCAGAATTTTTTCAAGCAAAAAGTGCCTGAGGCTTTGTGTGCCCCTCCTCTAAAGCATGCAGCAGTTCTTCTTTCACAAGGCACTGCTCAGAGAATGGGCCTGCACCATTCTGTCCTGTGCTCGAGGCTCCACAGCCCACTAACCCCATTCTTTGCCAGGAGGAATTGCCTTTGTGCTCTGCACATGCAGACAATACCCAGAAACCTCCTCCAGCAACCGCAGGGAGATGCAGGCTGCTGTCGGAGAGAGCTGTGGGTGGGCATGAATGAATGAGGGAATGAATGAGCCATTCGCTACTACTGGCATGAGAATCTCCATGATTTTGAGAGGAGTAATTAGTGGTTGTAAGCATGGCTGCAGTGGTAGGTGTTCACTTGCATGGCTGCAAAGAGTGGCAGGTAGGTAGAGGTAGCTGGAGCAAACCACTGCCTCTCCCAGCACAGTCCGGGCTGCAATCTGGAGTGCTGAAGCACGGATGTGCCCACGCCATGTGACAAATCTTGCTGTGTCAGGACATGAGCAGTCTTGTTGCATTTTTGCCTAGAGCATCAGGCAGAGCTCAGGAGCGTTTGCTCAGCTCGCCCAGCAGATTTCGCAGCCCATGCAGAGCTCCGTTCTGTCACAGCCACCACTTCAGCTAGCTTGGCTGAGAAAAAGCAGTGTGAACCATGGCCACTGCAGAGGGGAGCAGTCCTGGAACACAGCATCTCCTCTCAGCGACTGAATTCTGCCTCTCCCACTCCCTGACTTCCACGCTTCAGAGCCCAGCTCCACCTTTCTCTTGGAGACTCTAAGAAATGAAGGTCTAAATGTGCCTGGCAAGGGGTGTGTCAGGGACCAGGGAGTGGGGCACATCTTCTCCAAGCCTCCCAGCCCCATATTCTACCTAGCCAGTCACTTCTGAGGCAGACAGATGAAAGCTGCTCTCGTGTTCAGATGGGATAGTGCTGCTTCACCTTTTCTGTCCCAGTGCCATTAAGGCTGGGTGGATACAGAGGGTTCACGGACTAAGGAGCATCACCACAAACACTGACAAACCCTTTGTTTTCTTCAGCTCCCCCGGAATGTCACAAAAATCCCGCAGCTGAAGCAGCCTTTCTGAGGGTGTCAGCAGGAGGCTCTGGGGACAGGAACACGCACTGGGAGCTGCCAAGGGAGGTGAGTTTGGAGGAGCCGCGGGTGTGCCTGGCTCTTCAGAGGGCAGCTCACCAGTGGATGCCCATTAGCACAGTCTTGGTGATCCAGAGTTGTGTACTGTATTCACAGAAAGAGCTGGGAAGTAGGTCAGCAACATTACTGAGGGAATTAGGGAGTTTTAGGGAGAACTCCATGACTAAAATTTGGGTTCCAATGCTTAACGGTGCAGTGATTGGATTTCAGTGTGCAGGGCGAAAAGCACCAGCGGGGATTGTGTTTGCTGCAGCCACACCAATTTTTCCTGCTCACACTATCCTTTTGCTGTGCCAGCTTGTGCAGTGCCTTGCATCCTGCAGCCACTGCCAAACCAAATGCCTCTGATACACATGCACAGCTCTCCTCAGCTCCTGATCACAGCACTGTGCAAGCTGTACACATTTAGCTGTGCTCACTTTATATCAATGGCCCTGCTGGGAGAATTGAGTGCCATCAAAGTACCACACGTGGCCAGATGCAAACTTATGCCTCCTCTAAAGAGTTTTAAATCAAAAGAGGTGAGGCAGAAAATCGGAGTTAGCTATTGGACACAAAATCATGTTTTTTTCTAAACCAAATTCTTATATGGAAATGCCTTTCATTCCATATATGGGCAATAAGTTCTTAAAGTGAGACCAAAATATATCCATATATAAATTTATATTTATCCATATATAAATTATATATCCATATATAATTTTTATATTATAGAAATCATATCCAGAACTGCTGCAACACTAATTATAAGTAGCTGGCTTGTTGTTTGGTCAGCTCATCACCAAGTGCAAAGGAATTTTGTGACATTGCCCTCATGTTGAACAGAGAAATTTAGTTTTCCATCTCTGCTGAAGGGCACGGTGATGCAAAAATCTTAAAAAAAAAATTTTTTTTGAAAGCAAGTAAGAAAAGCACAAGTGAAATTCAAAGGTAAAATTCCGGGTTGCTGTCTTGCCAGCGGTGACCAAAATTACAGGCTACAGGCAGAGCCGACAAGAGGGAGAGGGTGTGAGAGGGTGCAGGAGCTAAAACAATGTCTCTGCTTCCCCACAGTTCTTGTTGCACCTGAGGATCTGGGCACCGAGGGCTCGTCAAGGTCGCTGGGTACTTGCAAGCCAGTGTGTGAGTTATTAGCTCTGGTCCTATTTTAAGTTCCTAAAGTCACAGAGTTTTGCCTGGAGGGTGGGACAATGGGTTCATCTGCTCCTTGCTGGAGCCAGCGAAGGGTGGAGGAGTCATTCAGGCATGGTGAAACGGGAATTGCCCACAGGAAGGACACTTTGGTCAGCCTGAGGTGCAGCAAGTCCTTCTGTGCCAGGCTGCTGCCTTCCTGCAGGACCTCCCTGGGCACGATGACCCTGCTGTGGGGACAGGAGGCTCCGCGGGTTCTGGGGCTGACCCAGATGTGAGGCCAGCTCCCGGGAGGGTCCTAGCTGACCCACATGCTCCTTGCCTGTCACCCCCTGTCCCCTGCTGACCCCTGCCACAACTCTGAGGATATGAGAGGGGGGTGAACGTCAAGCCCCTTGGGATGCTCTTGACCTCCTGCCTCCCCACAGCTGCCGTGGGCAACACTGTGGGGCACGGGGACAGACACAGCAAGGTACTCCTTGTACACACACACTCACACACAGACACACACTATTTCCCTTCTTTCCGTCCTTCCCAGGGCTCTCTCCCACCTGAAGGGTGCAAATGGGCTCAGGATCACCCTGGCAGGCTGCAGGTCGGCCGGGGGGATGTGTGCAGGAGCTGACCGGCCAGAGTGGGGTGGGGTGAGCTGGGCTGGGATGGAGGCAGGCAGGGCATGGATGGAGACTGTCCCGGGCAGGGCAGAGCAGGACCGGGAGCAGGCAGGGCATGGATGGGAGCTGTCCCGGGCAGGACGGGCAGAGCAGGGGGCAGGCAGGACAGGGCTGGGGACTGCCCCAAGCAGGGAGGGCAGGGCTGCTGGGGGTGGGTCCGCAACCAGCCCTGCCTTTCAAAGTCCCTCGATCGGAGGAGGAATTCGGGAAATATTTCCAGCAGCGCTAGGACGAGGCGGAGGAGGGCTGAAGCTGCTCCCCAGGAGGAGGGACGGCGGGTCTCTCGCTGCCCGCTCGTGGCGGCGGAGGGATGCGGAGGGAGGGCAGGCTGCCTGCGGGGCGGGCCGGCTGAGCGCATCCCCGGGGCGCGTTTGTGCGCGCGCTCCCTCCATCCATCCCTCCATCCATCCCTCCCTTCCTTTCTCCCTCCCTTCTCCCTCCCTTCTCCCTCCCTCCCTCCCTCCCTCCCTCTCTCTCTCTCTCTCTCCCTCCCGCCCGCCGCCGCGCCGCAGCCGCGCACCGGGGCTCCGCCGCCCGCCCCGCCGCGATGCCCCGCCGCTGCTGAGCCGGCCCCGCTCCTGCACCCCGCTCCTGCACCCCGCCAGGTAGGACCGCGACCCACCGCCCCCGCCCCGACCCTGCCCAGCCCCACGCTGCTTCCTCCAGCGCCATCCGAGCGCCGGGGGAGGCTGCGGGGGGGCGGCACGGGGGACCCGGAGCCGATGGGGCCGCGGGGGTAGGATGCTCGCACTCACAGCACACGCCCGGGAATGTTTTCTACGAGCCAGCCGCGGCACCCCGAGGCAGGCGAAGGGGCTCGCCGCCCTCCCCCGGCGGCCAATCGCGACATGTCGCGACGGGAGGCGCGGCTGCGGCGGGGGAGTCGCTTCCCCCTCCCGTAGCCCGAGAGCCGGGCATTGCCGGGCAGGTGGGGTCGGGCAGGGGGCTGAGGCTGATCTCCTTCCCCGGGGGCTTTGGGGCGCATCCCCCCGTGCGCGGTGGGGCGCGGTGCCTCCGCCTGGCGGGCTGTGCGTGCCTCCAGGCAGGGCTGGTTCCCCTGCCTGGAAACGCTGCCCGAGGTGAGTGCTCGGAGGCACCTGCAGCCACCCCGAAATTCCCATTTTCGTCTCGAGCAGCGTGCCTTATTGAGGGCTGGCATTAAGCAGCGCTCATCACGTAGGCTTTGTCTAGGTGGAAGCATGGCTGGGGCTCTTCCGTCATCTTGAGTTTAATTCTTTATTCACAGCCTTGTTGCTTTCCCCCCCCACCGCACCCCGCCGAGCCGTGCAAAACAACTCCACACTCTGTCTCCAAAGCGAGAGCCGACTGCCAAAATCTTGCAGAAATGCAGCAAGCACTAGGGAGGACTGGAGTCTGAAAATGAAAGCTGTAGTAAAATCACAAGGTCACAGGCGTGTGGGTGCGAGCGTGTGCTTTCAGGGCTCCTTTTCGCTTGCGCTTTGCAGGAACCTGTTAATTCCTCCAGTCCCAGATGTTAGAAATTCGCAAGTCAAGCAATGGAAATGAAGGCTGAGAGGGGCTGGGGTTCTCTGTGTGCTCCCCCGGCACCTGCCTGAGAATTCACGTGCTTTTTGTCATCGTCGCAGAGAGAAGGGGTGCGCTTTTGTTTAGAAGAGGGAAGCTGGGACGCTTGCATATTGATGTGATGGTGGCATCCGGGAAAAAAAAGAGCTGTGCTGCATGGCTTTGGCTGGGGACGTGGCTATCATCAAAGAAAGGCTTTTGTGATCCCTTGGGAGCGTCTATTAGCTGTTCCTTTCTCCCGTTTTCCTTCTGATTGGCTCTTCAATAGCAGCTTTGCCCCTTGTCCAGCACAGACGTTTAGTCCAAATAGGGCAATAATGTAGCATTTCTAGGACCATCACCTGCCAGCCAAGCCATGAACCCCCACCACCAACTCCCAGGAAAGCTGTCTGACTCCTCTTACGCCCCCACTAGCTCTGTTGACGTGAACAACTCCTAAGTCAGTGCTGAGGAGCCACGTTGGTCAAAGCTTCCTCTCTTCCTCTATCTTTGCATTCCAGATACCTGAGGAGGCTGGAACACTCTCTGTGTCCAGCATCCCTGAGTGCCAGCACAAAGTAGCACACTTCTAACCTGATGAAACTTCGCTTGCTTCTCCTTCCCTCACTTTCACTAAGGTTTTTGTGTTCTTTTGGCTGTGAATGGCTCCTGAAACTTAAATGTTCATTGTCCTGTATCTGTCCAGGCTGAACCTGGTCTTCTCTCCTGGCACTGCTGCACATAACACGGCACAAACTTTGGTTCATGCCCTTGCTCTTGGGGGTCTCTACAGCACCTTATATGATGCTGTATAGGCACAGCCACTTCTCTGCCTTTTGTAGTGTCCTGATACGCTCAGGGCAGTCAGGGTTGTGATTTTCTGGCGTTGCATCTGGGACAGATGGGACAGATCTGGGTTTCTGCTGTGGCTTTGAGGGGACACAGTCCTGATTGCTCGCTGGGAAAAAAGCCCCTGTTCTCCAGCATCCTAATGAAACTTAGATCCTGTAATAGATCCAGTGCCTCGCAAGATCACTGGATGACCAACCAACAGGTTGGTCACAGACAACACAAGTGACAGTGGCTCTCCTTGTGACTGGCACGGGGAGCAGCCCAGAGCTCTGTCCAAGCTCACAGTGCTGGGATCTGCAGGTGCTCCCAGCTCCTGGACACACAGCTGTGCAAATCCTGGCTGCACCTGGGGCTGTGCAGGCTGCTGTGCTCTTGATGCTCTGGCCTCCACTGTGGGCTGAGCTCCCTGACCGGGCTTTCCCTTGCCAAGGGTGGGAGTGGTATATCTCCAGCTGTCTTCAGGAACCTTGGAGGAACTTGGCTTTTGTTGTTATCTCTATCCCTCTGGTGATTTCAGCTGAAATTGGAAAGAGGGGGGAGCGATGTGAACAGACAGACAGACATGGAAACTGTGATTTCATGTGCCTGGCTTCCTGAGGAAACCTGGCTACAAATAGAAGTGAGATTTGGTGCTGCAAAGAGCTCCTGAGGAGACAGAGAAGACGGGGGAATCTGAGGAGAAGGAAGGGGTGGCTAACCTTGTGTTTGAGATAGGTAAAGAAGGC
The DNA here is from genome assembly GCF_049639895.1 of Pseudopodoces humilis. Lineage (NCBI taxonomy): Eukaryota > Metazoa > Chordata > Aves > Passeriformes > Paridae > Pseudopodoces > Pseudopodoces humilis. The sequence continues at coordinate 10,607,188 of NC_142202.1, forward strand.
CTGGCACAGAGCTGGGCTCAGAGTCCCTTGCCTGAGGTCTGGGGGTCTAAAAGCCGGCCATCTGCTCAGCACTAGCATCCAGCTCCCTCTAGAGTCAGCCGTGCCAGAGCTGTGCCTCTGGACGTGGCTCTGCCGGGAGGTGCTACCACCCTTCCCCAGCCAGCAGCAGTCACACAGATGGATGGAGCATGCCAGGCTGAGCCCCCAGCCCAGCCCAACCTGCCCAGCTCCTGTCTAGTACCGTGCCTGAATTGCTCAGCTCAACGACCTGCATTCATATCAGTCTTTCCCTACACACCATCCCCATGGACGTCTCCACCTCTTCACCCCTGGATGGTCACAGGGAACTGGGGATGGGGATTTATCTCCTCTCCCTTGAAGCTTTCTGTTCCTGCAGGGCCCAGGGAAGCATCCTGCTGCACAGAAGACCCACAGGCAGCTACAAACCCAGTGCAAAAATAGTCCAGAGAGAGGAACAGACACAGGCATAGGGGAAAGCAATAGGCCTGTTAATTCCTCCCTCCTGGCCCCTTTGGGGCACCTCTGGGCACATACTTCCTCCCCAGGCTGCCCAAGAGCCTCAGGCTCATTAGCAGTGTTTTATTCTCCCAGCACTCATGGGAGATCTCTTCCCATTTTACTCAGAGCACAGGGAGATGCAGGGCTGCCCTGAGATCCCACAGGGAGTCTGCCAGCCAGGCAGCCTCGGGGCTGGCTCCTGGACAACGGGCAGGCTGTGCTTGTATCAGCAAGGGAGATGCACAGACAGAGAGGAAGGCATCAGCAGCCCAAGAGGAATCACAGAAAAAGAGCCTGATGCTGCTTGGTAAAGAAGAGACCAAAGGCAGGTGGTAAGGATAAAGAAATGGTCTGAAGACAGCAGCAAGTAGGAAGACAGTTGTTTAAAAAGCAGACAAACAACAACAAAAAAAAACTCAGTCCCAGATAGATGCAGCATTTCCCCCTTCCTTCTTATTTCCTGGCATATTCCTTGATGAGATCTTGAGTCATGGGAGAAAGGGACAACTTGACACTTGCACTGTAATCTCCCTGGCAAACGGTTCCAAGCTCATTTTCTGCAAGCTGCCCCCAAATTCATCCAGTGTGGTTGAAATTTTGTATCAGGGATGTTTTATTTTCTCTATTTGTCTGTTTATTTTGGAAAGTTGCTGGGGAAATTGTGGGAGGAGATTGATTTCATTGAAGAGATAGGATACTTGGAAAAATCAGTTGCAGACTGATAATTATTCTTACTTTTTAATGTCCTTTACAGAAACCAGGGTGGCCTGATGTGTGTTTTACTTGATCAGCTTCATGGAGGGCTTGTGCCTCTGACTATATTTGGAAAGGTTTTGATGTTTTTTTGTACTGATGCAATCAGGATTGCTGATGGCCTGGAAATCATTTTCCTGATGTGGAGATCTACAGGGTCATGGCTAGGGGATGCCAACAGGCTGTGCCTGTTTTGGAGTGGCAGAGCTGGGTGAAAGGGAGCAGGAGCCAGGCAGAGCCGGAGCAGGGAAGCGAGCCAAGGGTTTTCCAAGCAGCGTTTAAAGTGCCGTCACGCTATGCAGCCCTGAGTGGCAACCCAGTCCATGGACTTAGCAGCTTTCTCCACGGTTTAGATGTACAGCCAGTGCAGCAGAAGGGTCCTTTTCCTGCTCTGACAGGTAAATCTCACAGCTGTCAGGAGCTCACTTTTACCAAAGCTGTGCCACGGGGTCTGCACCAAGATCAGAAGCGAAGCCGGCGGAGCCCGTGGCTGCCCAGACAGATCCCCAGGCACCCTGTGCCTCCTTGCAGGGCTGCTGGTATCCGTTTTGTGTCCCTTGGCTGCGAGAAGCTGGACCTGTGATGGTCAGAGACAAGACGGTTTGTTTGTTTGTGTTTTCCTACAGCCATATCTTTTCCCAGTGCAGGCTTTGCCCAAGCTGTTGCTGTAGAGCAGGCTGCTGATTTCAGTGAGGCTCAGGTGTACAGGCTTGAGCACGGCCAGGCAGGGTCAGCAGCAGAGGAGAGGTTTGCTATTCCTCCAGAGATGGGGCCATGGCTGCAAGTCCCATGTATGGAGGATGGTATGCGGTGCTTTCTCCCAGGAAGATTGCAGTAGATTCCTCTTCTCCTGCAAGAAAAACTGGGGAAGGGGTGCTGTAACTTGGGGGCTTCAGGTTCCACTGTGGGGTAGGACAGAGTCTGCTTTTTTTGGGGCTTGCTATCTTTTCCCAGGGACAAGGTGGGGAGCAGCTGAGATGCTTTGAGCCTCTGTTTCTCTATCGTGCAGGCTGGCTATTCCTTGCAGTGACCACTAGCTGCTTCTTCATCAGTTTTTGGACCCTCTGGCTGAAGGGAGACTGTCTTTCTCCAGCCTGTGACACCTCAGGTGACACCTCTTGGCTTCAGCTGCCTTCCCTGTCTCTCCCTAGTGCAGGAAAAGGTCCTGTCTTGTCTAGCTCTGACTGTAGGATGGGAAAAGACCCTTTGGGAACCCCTGTGTTGCTGCCACATGCTTCTGGTTGTGTTCCCACATTGAGTTGAGGAGCAGCCGCTCTCACATCAAGAGCAAACTTTCTACTGGTCCCCAGCAAGCGACCAGGCACCTTGTGGGGAGAGGGGATGCTGCTCCGACCTCCTGCACGGCAGGGGCACAGCTGTGGGGCCACCTTCTCCCATCCAAGCTGGCAGTAAAGCGGCAGGAATGATGTTTGTGATGGAGCTGGTGTCGCAGTGGGGTGGGCACCGCTGGGTAGCACCAGAAACCGTGTGAACGCTGCTGTGCCACAGCTGCTCTGTACAGGTTTTCTGTGGGATGCTGGGAAAGGATTTCCACGTGGAAAGACCCTCAGTCCTTCTTTGTGTGGTCACTCATTCCTCCTTCCTTCCTTGCACAGTTCTTCTGTAATTAAAGTGTCTGGACCAGCAGTGTTTTTTCTTTTAGTGCTCCTAACAATAATGGTGCTTCTAGTGTGTGGTAGATGGTCTTAGACCCGTGTGGGATACAAAGCTTTAGGAAAATAACAGGGATACAGTGGATATTTCAGGGCTGAAGTGCCCCTATGGAGATGGGACTTTTGGGAGAAAAAGCTGTGCTCTTTTTAAATGCAGAGCAGCTTTCAGGCTCGCTTTGCATGCAGCAACCAGTCAGCCTGAAGGATCGATGCTGCCAGGGAAAGATCAGAGCAGAGTCTAAAAGGCTGTTTCCTCCCCATCTGGCAGCTCCTCAGCTGGGGGGCAGGAGCATGAGCTGGCAGCAGGAGCTCTCTCCTACCAATTTGTAAAACCTAGAGCTCCCACGTCCAGCAGGGAGGCAAATATCTCTGCAACCCTCCCAGCCCTGCTGTGGGCAGCAGCTGCCCTCCTGGTGTTCCACAGCGCCAAGGGGTGGAAAAAAGGCTGGACCGACACCCCTTGGCCAGGTCCTCCAGCTAAACTGAGCTGTTCATGGAGCCTCTCACAGGCTTTCCTCCCTGACTGTGCAAAAACACCTGCTGGCACCCCTGTGGTGCTGGTTTGGGAAGGGAAAGGGGCTCAGTGCCACTTCAGGACAGCCCAGGTTGGGCTCTGCCTCTCCCGGTTAGTTTTAGCTCTCCCTGGGAGCTCTCCTGCAGCACCAGGACAGTTCCCCTCCTGCAGTGGTAAAAAGGGCTCAGGGTGCTGTCCCCGTGCATCAGGGGCTGCTTATGGGCAGGGCAGAGCTGGCCCGGGACAGCATTTTGGGATTTTTCACCACACCTGTATGGCCAGCACCGAGGCTGAGAGCAGCCTGTGCCCTTGCCCTGTGCTGCCCCGATCCCTCTGGCCCCAGAGGCACTGGGGCAGTGCCACCAAGGCCACGAGCACCGTGGCAGGCAGGGTTTGCCAGGGCTGCCAGCCTGACACTGTGCATCAGCTGCTGCACACGCTTTTATTGCTGATGGCCAGCATGGGAAATGCAATTGAGACACCTTAATGAAAAGCTAACAAAGTTTGGTTTGTGGGGAGGGCTGCTCTTCAGGTAGCCCTGCTTCTCCTTACAGCACGTTGGAAATTATTTTTCTGGGAATATTCCTACGCTGTGCCACAGTGTGCTGACCATGAGCTGAGACTGTAGGCAAATGCAAAGCAAGACGGTCTCTAGGGACCAAGCTGTTTATTTTGGATTGTACAAATAAAGAATCGCTGTTGATTTAATAGCAGGTGCTTCTCAGAGATATTTTGAGTGTCAGGCTCTGGCTGCATGTATGTAACTAGCATGTTGTGGCCGAGCATTTTCTAGCCCTTCACAGTTCCTGGGCCTCACTGTGAATTGGTTTGAGTAGGAAAGCTGGTCGTGGCGTGTGAACCTGGCCCAATGGCTACACCACAAAATGCTGGAGGAAACACAGCAGAGTTTGGGGATGCTGCTGCTGCCCAAAGGAGGCACATTGGCATGGCTGGCAGGTGTCTCTTCCAAAGCTCCAGCCATTTCTTATCCCTCTCCAGAAAAGCCCCACATTTCTTACCTCCTGACATCTGAGGGAAAAATACTGTTTGTACATGGAGTGCTGGTTGGGGATGCCAGAAATATGGATTGCTCAGATGCAAGCCTCTAGGCCTTTTTTCCTCTTGTTTAAAGTAGTATCGGACTTGATTTCAAACAAACAAACAAATAAACAAATCAAAACAAAACCCAACTTATATTAGAATGTTTGAAAGGGGAAACACATGGTAAATAAAGTTCAAATTACTTATTCATTTGATTTTGTGGGTGTCTTTTTTTTTCTTTTCTGAATGAGACTTCCAGTACCCAAATCCTTTTAAGGCTGGAGAGTTGGTCCAAAGTGTGATGGGACTCTCCTATTCTTCATGACCTAAATCAGTGACCCAAAGCATAATATTTTTTCTAGAACCATCTGTTTTCTCTTCTTGCCAAGGGGATTTCACAATGCCTGATTGCTCTGAATAATTGTACATGTGTAGGGATAAGACTTGCCACAGGGAGAAAAATTAACTGAACAAGGACAGGTGGATGTTCTTGAGTTTTCTGAAGAAACTACTACCCTTTAGAAGGAGAGGGTGAAGAACCGTGCGACTGAGTAATATTTTATGCTCACAATGAATTTTTTTTAAACTTACATATTTAAAAAGGGAACAAAACTACATTTAGGAGCTATTTGGGATAAACAGAGTAGGTACCAAGCCAGCCTGTGTTTTGACAGCCCCTTTATCAAATGTCTCTGTGACTCGGTTTGGAGCAGTGCGAGACACCGGAGTACAGATGTTGGGTGACTAATTCATGCTTCAGCTAAATTTCAATGACCATGAATGCACATCTGTTTCAGCTTAGCCATCCACTGAGCAGCCTGCAACAAGGTGCTCCTCTTTACAAACATCATGCTTGCATTTTTTTCACTTGGGGCTTGTAAGCAGTGGCTACAGCTCACATTTGGGGGAGGAGAAGATACCCAGGCACTGTGATCAGGGGAGCAGTGAGTCTGGCAGTAAGAGCTTTTTTTGTAGCATTAGCAGGATTCACGATGCAAACAACTTCCTTTTAAATCTGTCTTCCTACAAGAGACTTGCTTTATCTTGTTCAATTTATCTGTTCTTATCGCCCAGCTCTCTGATTTGCTCACTTCCTCCACTATGTATCTTTTCCTTTTCTTAATTACAGTACCAGGGAGTGGTGTGGGGTTGGAGGCAGACCAACAGTTCCTGGTGAGAAAATGTCATTTATATGAAACCGTCCTGATAAATTCTCGGTGTTACTTTTCCAGACCGATAACCCTACTACAGCATCCGTAAATAAAAGCAAACGGAGGAGAGGGCTTTGCTGCACCATTACAGTGTCTCTTTGTGGAGCAGATCCCACAGCATGGGTGTGGGATGGTACCCACTGCTTCCTCCAGCCAGCTGTTGCCTTGCACACAGCCCTGTCGCTTAGGTGATGTGCCCCTGCCCTAAAGAGGAGTTAAAACCTTTCATGGCTGAGCTTTGTTGGGTTTTTCTTTCGGGGGTGTGGGGTTTTTCTGAGGAAAGTCAGCTCAATTTTTGTATTTCCCAGTGAAGTCAGAACCCAGAGGTATTGACATGCCCATTTTCCTCTCTTCATAGAAACATTTTTAACTACCATCTGATTAAATTAACTTGGATTGGAGAAGCAAGGCTCTCCTTGAGGAGAAAATACAGCTTTAATAACTAGGGATCTGGCTTTTATTGGCTAGTAAATTTGAGAATGTAACACTGAGCATGCTCAGGGGATTTTTTTTCACTAAACATCTCTTTGTACTTAAAGGCATCTGTTCTGTCGGTTTATGCACTGTTAACTAACTGCAAACCTCTTTAACAGCTCTTCTACATTGCTGGAAAATCCTGAGGCAGGACAAGGGCAAGTAGGGCTGTCATGCCTGATGACTGATGTTGTAAATGGAGTGAGAAAGGCCCTTGAAGGGGAAGCCGTCAAAGCTGACCTAGTGGGAAAAGAGCACAGGGACATGTTTCCTCTAGAAGCATGCCAAGAGAGCCAGGCTTCGATGCATATGGGGCTCTTTCCAGTTTTGGGAAGGTGCAAAGTGATGCACTGTGGAAGGAATGGCTCCAAAAGCATTAATTACAGGCTGCCCTTCTGGTGCACCTTATGACCAAGTTACTGTTAAGAGTAAGGTTTTGCCAGGGCTCAAGCTCACTTTGTGCAGATTTCTGATGTGGAGTAGATGCTTGGGAGGACTGTGAGCAAGAAAAGACTGTGAAATACACAGCTTACAGTGATTTAAAAGGTATAAAAGTATTTTTTAAACATGATGAGGGGATAGTACGTTTCCCTGTCCTCTCCTGCTCTTACCCTGAATTCCAGTGAGTGAGAAACACTTCTGCCAGCTGGGAAGCAGAACGATGGGCTTTAATTAGATTAGAGGAACAAGAAAATGCAATTGAACAAATAGGTTTTCAGCAAAGAGAAGGAAACATCATGGCAGCTAAAGGGGGTAGGTGCTAGCTCACTGGTGCCATCTGAATCCATCCTGGTTCAGATGACTGAACCAGAGGATTTCTACATGGAAAACATCGTTAATCATAACAAAATGGGCTCATCAGCTGTATCTTCTTGAGTAACGGGACAACTTGATCACATCTTTGGAGCAGAAAAATCTGTTATCTCTGGTTGGCCTCACTTAATGAAACTTTCCTTTTTGCCTCTTCAGGTTGAGGATGTTTGGGGCCTGTCTGGTGGAAGTGGCCATGTCGCGAGTATCTCACGCACACACCTTCCCAGTGAGCTTCCCTCTCCTGAGCCTTGTCCTGGTGCTGCTCTTCCATGCAGAGGGCACACACGCGGAGAGCCCCAGTGAACTGCCCGCCAACGACACCGAGGAGTGCGCTGGCTCCTACATCTGCAAAAAGGGTGTGATTTTACCAATATGGGAACCCCAGGACCCCTCGTTTGGGGACAAAATTGCTCGGGCAACGGTGTATTTTGTGGCAATGGTGTACATGTTCCTGGGAGTGTCCATCATAGCCGACCGCTTCATGTCCTCCATCGAAGTCATTACGTCCCAGGAGCGGGAAATAACCATCAAGAAGCCCAATGGCGAGACCAGCAAAACCACCGTGAGGATCTGGAACGAGACCGTTTCCAACCTCACGCTGATGGCCTTGGGCTCGTCTGCTCCGGAGATCCTCCTGTCCGTTATCGAGGTGTGCGGCCACGGCTTCACGGCGGGGGACTTGGGGCCAAGCACGATCGTGGGGAGTGCTGCCTTCAACATGTTTGTCATCATTGCAATCTGCGTGTACGTGGTGCCAGATGGAGAGATCAGGAAGATCAAGCACTTGCGAGTGTTTTTTGTTACAGCGGCCTGGAGCATCTTTGCCTACACTTGGCTTTACATTATTTTATCTGTGTCTTCTCCTGGGATTGTGGAGGTTTGGGAAGGCTTGCTCACCTTCTTCTTCTTCCCCATCTGTGTGGTGTTTGCCTGGATAGCTGACAGGAGGCTTTTATTTTACAAGTACGTCTACAAGAAATATCGAGCTGGCAAGCAGAGAGGGATGATCATCGAGCATGAGGGTGACCGGCCCTCCTCCAAGGCTGACATCGAGATGGATGGAAAGGTTGCTAATTCTCACGTGGAGAACTTTCTGGATGGGACACTGGTGTTGGAGGTGGACGAGAAAGACCAGGATGACGAGGAAGCCAGGAGGGAAATGGCTCGGATCCTGAAGGAGCTGAAACAAAAGCACCCAGACAAGGAAATTGAGCAGCTCATAGAGTTGGCCAACTACCAGGTCCTGAGCCAGCAGCAGAAGAGCAGGGCCTTCTACCGCATCCAGGCCACTCGGCTCATGACCGGCGCCGGCAACATCCTGAAGAGACACGCTGCAGACCAGGCCCGCAAAGCCGTCAGCATGCACGAGGTCAACAGCGAGGTGACCGAAAACGATCCTGTCAGCAAGCTCTACTTTGAGCAGGGCACCTACCAGTGCTTGGAGAACTGTGGCACCGTGGCTCTGACCATCGTCCGCCGGGGAGGAGACCTGACCAACACGGTGTACGTCGACTTCCGGACGGAGGACGGGACGGCCAACGCTGGCTCTGACTACGAGTTCACTGAAGGGACAGTGGTCTTCAAGCCTGGAGAGACCCAGAAGGAAATCCGTGTCGGCATAATAGATGACGACATATTTGAGGAGGATGAGAACTTCCTGGTCCATCTCAGCAACGTCCGTGTGAGCACCGAGGCCTCAGATGAAGGCGTTCTTGAGGCCAGTCGTGTCTCAACACTTGCCTGCTTGGGATCGCCCTCTACTGCCACCGTCACCATTTTTGATGATGACCACGCTGGCATCTTCACCTTCGAGGAGCCAGTAACACACATCAGCGAAAGCGTAGGAACCATGGAAGTGAAAGTGTTGCGAACCTCTGGAGCACGAGGAAATGTTATTGTGCCCTACAAAACCATTGAAGGCACGGCCAAAGGTGGAGGAGAGGACTTTGAAGACACCTGCGGGGAGCTGGAGTTCCAGAACGATGAGATAGTGTAAGTCAAGGTTTTATTTGTTTCTTACAGTCTCTGTTTCTCCTGAAGCGAAATGCACTTAACTCCCAGAGCTGTTCTGGAGGTGTTTGGGTGCCAGTGCACTGCAATAAACCATGAATGGCCTTAGGTGCTTTGGGGAGCCTGAAACACTGCGTGCCTGCCTTGCCAGCAGACTGGAGAGTGATGCCTGGTCAGGGGCACTCCATCCTTCCAGCAGCAGGGAGGTGGAGCTGATGTGGGAGCCATACCCGTGAGCTGAGCAGATCTCTACAGCCTCAGCAGTGGAGCAGAGAACAAAACCGAGGTGGCTGTGACCACAGAGGCACCAGAGCGTGTCCTGCAAAGGGGTGAAACTGAAGGTGTGAATTGTGGTACCTGCTTCCTCTTTCCTGCTGAGGCTCAGATCATCTGGTACTGCATCACAGCCTGTCCTATTGATGCTCTGCTCAGGGATTTGGTGAAGTTTGCTTCACCTCCTGTTCCAAAGGGTGCAGGCCTGGGTCACTGTCCAATACACGTCTTGAAAAAGCGTTGTCACACAGGGAAGCCTCATGGTTAGGATGCAACTGCAGCCACATTCAGCTGCTTGCAAGTGAAAAAAGGAGGCTGGAAACTATTGGAGGCTACTCCTGAGTGTTGCTATTTGAATGGTGGGGAAATTATTAGTGCTTATAAGTAGCCTTATTGCATTGTGTGGAGAACATAAATTTGCTCAGTAAATCATGGTAGAAAACATCTATCCGTGGGTATGCCACAAAGACATTTCCTTGCCCATCTGGTGCTCTGGGAGGAGTAAAGGTTGGGAGCTGTGTTGTTCCAGCCAAAGGCTCTTCCTGCAGTGAATTCTGTGCTTGCAGTTCTGTAGCACAAAAACACTGCATAGAACTGAAGGAAGTAACTGATAAAGGGCAGTGCTGTGTCGAGGGAGAACTAAATTATAGCTTGGGTGTTATTTATTGTGCTACTGGTCTCCTAGGAGCTGAGACAAACCATGGTGAGTGCCCAGAGTAGTCCTTGTGTTCTGTCTATCACCTGTATCAGCTGTGCCTGCACAGGAAGAATTAAATTTCTTCATAAAACTTCTTGAAGTAGATGGGGGGAAAAAAAATCTGATTTGTAGTTCTCAGGCAGGATTTATACCAGTTGGGATTTTGACTTCCCAGGAAAAACTTAGCAAAAACTTCACAGCTGTACAATCTGGAGGCCACAACAGGCATGTTGCCCACACAAGGGTCAAGAGCATGTGGCTCCTGACTCCTGAATGATAAATGTAGAAGAGAGGAATGCTGTTATTTGAATATTTATTTTATCATTTTGGGCGAAGCAGGGAGTTGTCTGCATAGATGCAACGAACTAGGCTATAAGGACATTTCCCAAAGGCTCTTTGCTTTTTACCCAGGTCACTCAGCACTAGCAAAACTGGGCTGGTGGCGGTCAGACTTTGATATTTGTTCCCAGCTCCCATGGGACACGACAGGTTTACATGGCAGGCCAAACACACGGCCACAGGCACTCAGAGGGGCTTGGACTACGCCTTGCCTTGGATCCACCACTGTGGCCAGCATCTCTGTGCTGTGCTCCACCCAAGACCTGTGTCTGTGCTGCCTCTCGGTGCTTGGGCTGCGATGAGGCGAGGTGCTCTCCCTGTGCCTGCTTGCCTCTGGTGGTGGCCTTCCCTCCTCTGAGCTGTTCACTGCTGACTTGTGCCAACAGCCCGGTAACCAAGGGGTGTGCTGGAAGCGAGATGGCCACATCCTGTGAGATCAGTGCTGGTGTGCCCTCACCAGGGCTGCAAACCTCCTCCTTCCTCTTCTTTCCAGCTGCCAGAATGTGCACAGCAAGCAAGAAACAGGGGAAAGCAGCTTTCTTAGAAACCCAGGCGAGCTTCTTCTGTGCAGATGCCATTGTATCTCTGTTGCCTTTAATCTGTCTCTCCCAGGAACCACAGTGAGTGATGGTACCTCAGAAATGTCCACAGCTTGGGGCCTGGGTGTCAGGAGGTGGTGACTGCAGGGACAGATGCTGACCAAGGGGCTTTCTCCATTCAGGAGGGAGAGGACATGCACAGAATGACACCAGTGGTCCATATTCCAATCTCTCAGTGTGCCTGAAAGGTAGTAGGTATTAATCTAAAACCCAGCTGCTACAGTCTGTGTTCAGGTGCCAGATCAATCTGAGTGGCAGAACATTTCCTGCAGGTCCATGTTTTTCCTGGACACAAGTTTAGAACAACCCTGCAGCACAGAGGCAGAGTGTTCCTGATGCTGAGCTGCTGCTTACAAGCATCCTCCCCTGGAAGAATTTCGTCCAATAAAGACAATATACTAGCACAATATGTGGATTATGGAGCTAAAGACTTTTTGCTCCATCATTGCTTGATGGTGCTGTACTTTGCTTAAGCCACAGTTATGTAGAATGGTGCAATTCCCCAGCACATTGGATTCAGTAAAGTTCTAAAATTCCAGGTTTTCCCATGCTCTGATGGCCAAGAGATGCCTTTGCTGCCCTTTCTAAAGGTCTTTAGTGCCTCTTCAGTTCTGGCATTCAAGTCTGAATGAATCAGCTTGATAAAAGTGAGTAAAATGCATTTTTCTGGGGCAGTATAACAATAACAAAGGTAGGGCAGTAAAGGGAGATATGAAGATGAAAGAAAAGCATGCACATGCCTCTATTATTAGAGGCCTGGCTTGCTGGTAAGTCCCAGTAAAATTAGAAAGCTCTGGGAGGGCCCTGATCTTCTGGAGACCGTCCTCTGGTTCCCAAAAGGCCTAATTATGTAACATGTTGTTTGTTTGCAGTGTCCAGAGAGACTTTCCCATTTTGCAATCTGTTGATGTCCCCCCTTCCCAGAGTACACAAAATATCAGTTTAATTGCTGAAGCCATGCTGCTCCTGTGCATTTAAACAAACATCTCATTCTGATGCTACCAAAATAAGATGTGTAATGGAGAAGAAATTGGTCCTCCTGTGGAACATTTAACCCAGCACTGCCTCTCAGAGTGGTTCTTTTCTGCTCTGGTCCCTGGAGCACAGCTTGTGGACTCAATGGACGTATGTTAGGGAATGAATGAAGCAGCTTTTAAATGGGGTTTGCATGACACATTGCTCCAGGCTTCTTGTGAAAAGGTGTCTGGGTCTCAGTGAGGCTGCAAAGGTACCTGGGGCTCTGAGACATCGGTAGAGGTGCTGTGATTTAAAGTGTAAGAGAGCCTTCCCTCTGGTCTCACCCTCAACAAGGTGGCCCCAGCCCTGTCTTGCATCTCCATTAATGATTAAAGCTTTCTGCATGAGAACATGGAGAAGATGTGCAGTTGTAGGCCCTTCCTGCCCCCCCATCTACTACAGCTATTGTGATCATAGAAAAGGTCACTGGTTCATCCAGCCAGTGTATTTTTATCTCCTGACTGAATGCTAAATAATTCAAAAGAAGTCCAGCTTCCTATATTAGAGGAGGAAGAAATCGTTCCCTTGGCTGACATCCCATCAGCTCTTCTCCTTTCTGTCTGGAAGCATTAGGAGGAGCACCTCTTCCAGATGTGGCTGCAAAAAAACATGTTCAAAAAACAACCTTTTTATAAGGATAACATTGCACCTAGAGATCTGTTACAGTCTGCACGCCAGATGTCTGCACACACACCCCAAAAGAAAAGATTTTACTGCATTAATGTCAGTGAGGAAGATGGTACATATGGACAACCAATTAAACTCATATTTCACCTATGCAGTCACACCTGTAAATGTTTGGAAAATCTTATGTCAAATGATCTTGCTGTTCATAATATGCAGTTTAGTTGTTTTTATACAAGACTGCATATTTAGGAAATTACACTCTTTGCCCACTGAGTTTGATTTGTCCAAGTCAGTTTTAGCATTTCTCTGGAAGCATAAATTTAGGAGCTGAATATTAACAGAGACACAAACATCCTCTGAATTTATTTTTTCTTTTTGGGCAAGTGTCCCCAGAAACCACATGGGATCCCTCCCAAGAGCCCTTTAAAAATGTCAGTGTCAAAAAATATAGATGGTGGCAGGAGGGGAACCAAGTGGTACTGCTTTTTTAAGTGCCCCTTTTCTTTTCCAAAAAGAAGTTGGGTCAGGTATTTCTAAAGAAACAGCAAAAACAATATCCTGACTCAGCCCTGGCACCCCTCTGTATCAGTTTTTCATCTGTGGCCTGCAGCTTCAGAGATAAAAGGTAAAGCCTCCAGCATGAGGAGCCTTGCAGTAGGCTGCAGCTGAAGAGCAGGATACCTTCTGATGTGGCAGAGAGAATGCTGCAAACCGGGCTGGAAGGGAAGCAAACAAACATTCCCTGTTCCAGGTTTCACTGTTGAATGCATTTTCTACTCCTCTCTGTGGTCCCACTTTGTTCAGCTGGGTCAGTGTGCATCCCCTGACTCAACAGCCCCCCTTGCACTGCTTTAATGTCTGGCAGCACAGTGGGAGACATCAAAGGAGACCAAACAAAGATTAAACTCTTGTTTGGCCTGCTTCCAGAGCCCAGCATGGGCTTTGCAGAGTACTCTCCCCTCGCCACTGGAATCCTGCCTGGCCCAGTGGGATTTGCAGATGGTAGAGATACGGACAGCTGGATCTAGGGCTTGGATCCTTGGCAGGAGCACTGGGTGCTCCTGGTCCATCCAGCAGAGATCCCTCCTGTGGGAGGTGGCCCTGGCCAAGGCCCACAGCAGGGGTCTGAGCAGGTGTGTTGCACCACCATGGGGCATGGATGGGGCCTGTTTCCCTTTTGAGGAGGAGAAGTTCTCTGGGCCTGAAATGTATAATTTCTTTGGTTCCTGAAGGCCAAAAGGTGGTTGTCGCCTCTCCAGAGGGGAAGATACAGCTCTAACAGGGTCAGTTGTCTTTTCTTTTTTCTCCTCTTCATTCAAACAATGCTGAGTCTTTCCCGAACGCTCTTAAAATATTTGCCTTAATATCTCCCAGGCATGGGCATCTCTCTTAAACTGCTGTGCTCTTGCCTCAGCTGCGTGCTCAAGCACGTCTCTGTCAGGAGTAAGGCCACATGATGTCCACAGACCTTCTCCTTCCTGCTGTGCCCAGGACACGGCAGGTACAGAAAAACTCATTCCCAAGTGCCACGTCACGTCTCAAGCCCCTGAAGGGCAAACTCACAGCTCCGAGTGGCTCCGAGTGTGCCGTGACTCCGTTTGCTCCCCAGGGTGAAGCCACTGAGGGTGCTCCTGTGGCACTTCATGGTGGCCGTGTGGGACAAGTCCTGCCCGGGGCTCCCTCGGGGAGGGTGAGCACGGGATGCAGACGGTGCCGTTTGCCCAAATAAGTCAGGAAATCCAGGAACTTGATTGCGTGATGTCCCCTGTGGAGGGGATTAGGCAGTGAAGTCGTGTTATTGGACAAAGCAAGTTGTGCCAGCACATCACTGGGGGTGAGTGGCGGGGGGAGAAGGGTGAGGACAAGAGTTAGCTGAAGAACTGACACAGTTTTTGTCCTTGAAAAACCAATGTTTCCTTATTTGTAATGAACTGTTGTTGGCAATTTACTGCTGCCAGCTGCATCTCTGTGGTTGATTAAGGGAGCTTGGATCTTAAATATGTAATAACTCCCTAAAAGCCACTGAGAGGTAGTTATTAGCTTCATCAGGGCCTGTGTACACATCCGCTGCGCTCCTTTATGAAAAGGCTACCTATTAAATGCATTGTAGTGATTCACAAAATGCAGGATCTAGGCTTGTTTTAAGAAATTAAAACAACAGCCCTAGCAAACCTTGTTGGCACAGGAAAGTTACTTCGGAGTGAAGCACTCCTCCACAGCTCCCTGATGGGGAGACAAGAACAGGGGGTAGGAGAAGTCCTGTGTCTTTCTGCAGAGCCTTCTTTCCCTGGCATGTGCTTGAGCACCGCTGGGAGCAGCATCGGCACCAGCAGGTTTTTACTACAGAACAGGCACCTATCCCTCTCCCAGCTGTACACACGGGATCCCTGGCTGTGGCAAATCCTCCAGCAGGGAGAGGAAGTCCATTTGTACACAGGATCCCAGTGCAACTGGAGTTCACATTGGGCATTTGCCTTGGGAGTAGGCTTCTCTCCTCTGACACTTAGCCCTGGGGTTTGAACTCAATGGATGGCACTCAGTATTCTTCCAGCAGCAGGGCTGAATCTGAGGGCTCAAAATGAGAGTGACAGAACAAAAAGCAGACAGCTGACCACAGCCAGCATGCAAGCATCTGTACAGATGGGCAGAGAAACATCTGCTGCCATCCAAAGCCAAACAGAGAGGAGAAGCAGCCCCTCCTCAGAAGGAGAGGCTGAGCCTGGAGGCATCATCCCACATGCTGCAGGCAAATGAGTGTGATCAGCCAGCTCTTTGCTCTCAGGGGGATGTGATGTTACCCTGCCCTTGTCAGATGCACCGTCTTCCAAGTCTGGATTTGGCTTCTGTGTGTCTGCACTCTGCTCTGCTCACACCAGGGACAAAATCATGTGTCCACTAGCAAGGACATGCACATCACTGCCATTCAAGGGGGTCCTGTCCCTCGTCTCTGCTCCTTCCCCTTTTCTCCAGCACCACAGGGGAACTGTTTTAGCTTAACCCTCACAGTCTGGTCTTGCTGAACCAGCTGTGTTTTCCCAGTATTCTCAAATGAGGAGCTTTGGTTAACAGCCTCTCACAGCCACAGTGTTTGCCATGGTGTGTGCATGGCCTCGCTGCACTGGTGCTATGGGGTATGTCCTCCTCTTTGCAGTCCTGAGCGTGGCTGGAGTTAAGGTCAGTCCTCTCCAAGTCATAAATGCCAGTTAGCCTGAGGAAATCTTGGGAGATATCAAAAACTCCACTAAAAAAGTTTCTGACAATGACATTAGAGGCACTGCGCTGGTTTCCAAGAATGGCAGTGCTGGATCCTGGGTGACAACAAACAGTAACAGCATTCTCTGTTTTAAAAATATCTTAGTGTAAGAGAGAAAATATTCCCACTGCTGTGTAAGTAAGAGGGTGACCAGCATGAGCCTCCTCTGCCCATTCCCTATATGGTTCCATTTCCATAATGTCTGGACTGCTTCCTACACAATCAAAGTAACAATCAAACGTGCCTGGCAGTGAGAAACAAAGCAGCAACAAAGAATGGGGGGCAAAGCTGGATCCCTGTGAACTGGGTGCTGGAAGGAGAGACGTGGAACTGATGGCATATCCCTTCCCCCTTTCCAGGGAGAAGTCCTCTGAGTGCAGATGGCTGGGGACAGGGGTAGGGCCCAGCTCAGTGGGGTCCAGTGGGGATACTACCTCTGGAGTTTTTCGAGGGATGGTTTAAATTTTCTGGCACTGTTATCAGGAGGCTTCTTTGGAGGGCTTGAGTGATTCCTCTGGTTATTTGCTCCCATTAAAACACTCTGATGTGTGGTAGTCACGCACTGTGCTATTTTGGGGTCAGGCAATATGGCTCTAATTCAACCACAAGCCCAGTACACCCCGCAGGAGACCCCTGTCCCAAGGGCCAGATGCACTGTCACCAGGTGGCAAAGCTGTTGTCTTGCTGGCTGGGACAGAAGAAGGACATGAAGACAAAAAAGGATTGATTTGCTCAGAGTTCTTTTCCAAACTTGGTTGCTTGCTTCCTAGTAAGAAACTCATTTTGAGACGTGCTTGCATGCTCCTGGTTTAATTTGTCAGTACACGTGAGCCTAAAGAACAAAATAGTTATACGTGTGTTTTTGCAAACTGGAGTAGAAATTTATGGATCTATGAGCACTCAGCAGCCCCCAAAACTACCAGGCAGGCTCTCAGCATCCCCCCTGATGCCTGGCCTTCTCCCTGGTGTTTGCCCTCTCATCTCTGTACTGCTTATGTGGCCCTGGCTCTGGCATCCCCTGCCCCAAAACCTCCCCCGTTGCATCCTGAGCACCAGTGGTGTGACAGATGACTTATTCTGGCATGCCTTTGGATAAGGGCAGGCAACACTGCTGTCTGGAGACCGTGGACGTTGTGCTCCGAGGAGCTGTGTGTCCTCGGCCCCAGCCCTCCGTCCTCCCTCGGTGACGCCACTGTGCAGCCCAGGCTCTGCTGTCCTCGCGCCGCACAGCTCTCGCAGAAATTCACAGCCCTGTCACAGCCTATGAGGCAGAAAAAAAGCCAGTTCTGTAGGGAGTCTGGAATGAATTGAGTTGCAGCAAGCAGGGGAGAGACGCCCTGGTTTCATTGAGAAGAGGAGGCTTGATCTGAAACAAAACCTGTTACTTTGGCTCAGGCAGGTAGGGAGCAGGTTTTACCTGGCACCAGAGTCTGCACAGGAGCCAAGTGTTTGCTTGGTTCAGTAGATTTCCATTCACACTTTAGGTCTGGTTATTGAAATTTATCTTCCTCCTTAGTGACTGGGTATGTGGCAGGACCTAGGGGAGTAAGAAATCACCCCTACACAGGGCAAAAATAATGTAAACCTAGTCAGTATCAATGACCCAGGCATGTATCATCCCGGGAATAAGGAGGGAAGTGTAGCAGTAGATTTACCTGACTCATGAGCTCTCTGGTGACCTGGAACTCAGAAAGACTCACACAAAAATCTGAAAATGGGTCAGTTTAGTAGAGAGGATTGTAAGAGAGAAGTGTGGGAGGGTTGGGTCAGAATCAGGCTGAGCATAAACTGGACAAGAATTGGATGGGAAGGAGATATTCTGGACATCCATGCCTTAGCAATGCAGAGGAAAAAGGGGAAGGGGAGCTGAACAAGAGATTCTGCCAAGAAGCAGGTCCCTCTGTGGTGTCTGTGATCAAGAGGCCTGGGGGTGTAGGACAGAGATGATGCAGTGTGCCTGTCCTCAGACCAGAGGGCACACGGAAATCCAGCCTTGTGCTGTAAGGGGAGTGCATGGGGGGCTCTTAGCAGTCCCTCTGGAAGCTTTCCTGGGCAATAGGTGACATGTGCAGACAAGCTCAGAAGCTGCCTTCAAAAGCAGCTCAGCCAGATTAGGTCTGCTTTTGTACCTAAAAGAGCCTAGAATAAATCAACACGTTATTTGTAAGTGCCTCAAAGATAACAAGGAGATGAATAACAGCCAGCATATATTTGTCAAGAACAAATCTTATCAAGCCAACCTAATTTCCTTTTATGCCAGCCTTTTGGGTAAGGGAGAAGCAGTGTTGTCATATCACTGAGCTTCAGAAGGGCTTTTAATGTTGTCTTGTTTAGCACTGTCATAAGCAAGCCCTGGCTAAATGGGCCACTGGGGTGATGGGGTCTAATCTGTCTGGAAAGAGAAATGTGTCACTGGATGGAGGTGAAAAGGTGTTCAGTAGGTGCTTGTCCTGAAATGGAGCTTGTTGGGCATGGGAAAGAGAAAATTTGTGTTTTAGCTTGCACATAGAAAGAGAATAGAGTCTGAAAGCATTATCAGAGGAGGACGGAGATTTACAGAGATGTGAATTAGCCTGAACAGAAGAAAGACACTGTAAAGTGCTTGTGAAAGAACAGCCATAAACACAAATTCAAGTGGGAGAGGAACAACCAAGTCAGGGGGTGCCATTATGACCTGGCAGCCAAATCTGAGCTCACAACACCATGCTCCTGCAATGAATGGGACAGATGCCATCCTGAAGATATTCAAGAGGAGGGTATCCATCCTTGTGCTTTCTCTTGGGAGAGTGGGTGGTCTCTGTCAAGAGCAGAAGACAGCTTAGAATGCACTGCCCAAAACCTTACTGAAGGTATCAGGTGTGTTGTCTCCTTTAATACACTTTGGGCCAGATGAGGCCTTGGGAACTCTTTCTCTCCTCTTGCTATGTGCTAGCCAGGCAAAAGTGTTCATCGTGTGAGCTGCACTTCAGCCAGGTGGCCCCTTGTCCTGCAGGGTCTTCTGCCACTAACCTGTGGTGGGATAACATGCAAAGCAACCTACAGATGGAGCAGAAAGACCAAATGCACACATGGAAGCTGCCCAGCTTCCCTGTGGCCACCCACTCTGGGCTCCTTGCTCTCAGGGGACATCTGGGGCAGGGGCAGTGCCGTTGTCTGTCTCCTCTGCTAATAATTAAATGCAATCCAAGCTTCCCTGCAGGAGATCCCTGTCCCCATGGAGGAAGAAGCAAGGCTGCACAGATTAAGGAAGCTAATTAGAGGGGAAGAGAGCATTGGTACTGAGGCCCCAACAGTAAACTTTGAAATCTAGATAAGGGAGCAATATTTAATTATATACAATTAAAGCACCGTATCTTGGCCCCCTGAGAACTGGCAGTCCTGGAAAGCCCTCACAAAGGTGCTAATGAACAGATCTGAAGGCAGCAGTAGGCTAGGGGCTATGCTTATCAAACTTTACCTGGGAAACACACCTGAAGAGAAGAGCTCGGAAAATTCCCTTGGACCACTCCCCCCTTATTCCTGCACGAAGTCCTCCCTCTCCTAGAGCAGGTAATGGGAACTGGAAGGGAGATTGCTCTGCTCTTACATGCAGCTGGGCAAGACCATGGCAGGCACCTACACAAGGAAAGGCAAACCTGAGAATATAGGGGAAGTCAGAGAGGGTTGTAAATACTCGGTCTGGGAAACAGCCTTTGTGCTCTTTTCTCCCAATGTGCAGGAGAAAAATCTCCTGCCCCTGTGCCTGTCAGCCAGGGGTATCCTAGAATCTCCAGGGACCACCATGCCAATGTTCCCCTTTGCTCCACAAATCCTGCAAAGTTACCTTTAGTTATTTTCCTGCGAGTTCCCTCTAGCCAGTAAAGCAGCTACTTCCCCTCCCTGCTCCTTTGCTGCATCATGTATATAGTCCCTGACTTCTGATCCTTTCACCTGTCCTCTTCAAGGCAGGAGGGCAGATTGGTTTCCCTGCAGAGTGCCTGCCTTGTGCTCAAGCATTCCCTGTTGCACTGTGCCAGCTGAGCCAGCAAGCTTTGTGGACTGCAGCAGCAGCTCTCATCCCACAGCTGCTGCTGGGTGTTAGTGCAGAATCACAGCGGGGGAAAGCTTGGATGGATTTATGTTATCTGACAGATTAGAACTGCAGAACCAGCCTCAAGTTATCCAAAATTCCTCTTCCTCAGCATCTTCAAACCCTTAAGGAAGGCTTTTAGTTCAGCCTTAGCTGCCAGAGGAAGTGGTTCCTGTTCCAATTTGTGAATATGAAGTGCCAGAGGGCTTCTACCCTCCGAAGGCAGTAGCTTTGAAAAGCACAGGTGAAAGCCTAGGGCTCCTGTCCCTGCATCCTTGTCGCCTGTTCTTGTTGAGGAACACACCTAGTGCAGGTCTCTCGTTGTGCAGCTGCAGTGGAAGCTGCAGGTTGTGCCCAGGCTGGGGGAAATGACTGGAACTTCAGGCAAAGGAGCTGTGACCTGGTGCCAGCCCTTTGACAAAGGGGACGAGGACCTGCAGCACTGGCTGGGGGTGGCCAGTCCCCTGGAGGCTCTACAGAACCCAAATAAACAAGCATAAGACCCCAAACAGGTATCAAGTGTAAGGGGCATAAAGAGCACGAGGGGAATGGCTGCACAGACTGCAAGGGCACAGAAGCCCAGGGATTATTCCTTCACTGACCCTAGAGGCACCAACTCAGGCTGCTACAGTGTGACTGCAGCTCCATTAAATTACTTCAAAGAGCCAGACATCTGCAGGAAACCTGGGACTGAAGGGGTGAGAGAATCATGTCTGACTGTGTGAGTGTAGTGTGGGGTGGGAACCAAGCTGGGCACACAAGGGCTCACTGGAGCCTCCTGCTGCAAAGAGGCTTTGGTCCCAGCAGGGAAAGTCTTGGGTGGTGCAGCTCTAACTCGCAGAGCAGCTCCTGAATGGTCAGACAGAAAAGATTCCTTAACAATCTTTTGCCTGGCCTTTGCCCCCACATTCTGCTTGCAAGAAACCGTTCTCCTTTCAGTGTGCAAAGCCCATGAGTCACATCTGTGATGTTGCCACAAACAGCTTCCTTCCCTGGTGATACAGCTGCTAAAAATGACCCGAAAGTGATGCCCATGCCATTGAGGTTCATTTCATTTGTCTGAGCCTTTCTGGTGATGTTTTCCTCTGCTGTGCCAAGAGCTAAAACCTCAGGGCACCCTTCACTCATTGTGTTTTAGGTGAAAATTAAGTTTCTTGTTGAATCCCAGGACTACAAGAGCTGTGATCTTAAGAAAAACACTAACTAATATCTAGAGTACCCTGTCTGGTCCTTGGTGTGCCAGGGAAGAAGTGCTTTGGGAGAAGAATTGCTCTCAACTGCCAGTCCTCTAGAGGTGGAAGGAAAGGTGGAAGGCTTAAGTTGCTTCTCAATTCAAGCATTCCTACATTAGTATGAATGAGCATGTTGGTGTCTTGCAAGTACACAAACAGATTTCCACAAAACACTTGCTAATGAACCAAGCCAGCAGTCTGTCCTTTCAGTGATTTGTGGGGAGTCGGTAAAAGACTCAGCCTGGGGAGCTCATTACCCTGCTGAAGGAGTGCATTTTTAGGGGAGATGCTGGGAAGCTGTTAGCTGCCAGCTGTGAGGCAGGTCCAGAGGCTTGGTAGTGCTGGGAGGAAGCCTGGGAGAGGAGATGTCCATTGCTTTTGTGGGCACAGGGCTCGCTCACAATGAGAATAATTTCTCTTTCTGTGGTTGTGGGGCGCGAGAGGGGCCGATTTCCACCCCTTATCTCTGCTATCTCAGGGCCAGGCACGCTGATATTGTGCTGAGGTCTCAGGTTTCTGTTGTGAAATCAGAACAGCAGAGTCAGCACCAGTGACAAGGGAGAGCCACAGCAGCCTACTTAACCACACACCCCATATAAACCAGAGGCCTTCTGGAAACTACAGGCACACTCCTGGGGCTTAAAAATGCATCAGAGCAAGTGTGGCACTGCTCAGCCACTGCTCTGCCCCATGGGCACAGGTCATTTGTCACCTGCAGCTGTTGCTCAGCGCAGCCAGCTACCCACACCACTGCCCTTCCCTCTGGGCTTGTGTCTTGGTTTGAAAAGACAGGTGTCTGCTAAGGAAGGCAGAAATTTCCTTGAAATGGAAAAAAATGTAAACCAACCCCCCCACCCCAAATTATTATAATCTTGAAATCAAGGTGCTCTCAAGCAAAAATATGGGATGAGGAATAACAGCTCTTTACTAAGGAAACTTTTTTTTAAATGCAGTAGTAAAAAAAACCAAACAAACAAACAAACAAAAAAACCTAACCCACTGACAGAGTTAGAAAACAGCTACAACCTGACACCCTGTTTGTCAGGGTGTTGGTAGCAGTCAGATTGGCTGCAGTCCTCCTGGAGTGACAGATGTGGTTCTGTTGAAGCAGTGATCCTGTAGAAGGGTGCAGTTTTCCTCTGCAGGTCCAGTGCTGGTGTAGATGGGTCTGGTCTTCCTCTGGGAATCCAGTGGAGAAAGGCTCCCTGCAGTGTTCTGGGTCTCTGATTATATCCAGTAGGAATGTTTGGCTCCTCCCCCTGGGTGGAGCATCTCCCAATGGGATGATGTCATTTTATCAGTCCTGCAGTGAGACTCAATGGCCCATTAACAGAAGATACCCCCTGGAGGGAGGATGGGTGGTGGAAGAGATAAAGAACACTGCCCCACCTGGTTTCAACAGCTGGTAATAGAATATATACTTTTGATTACATCTGGCATTGCAGCCCAAAACAGCTTGAGTAGAGGGGCTCACTCAGGCAGCAGCTGCAGGCACCTCCAGAAGGGATGCAAATACCTCAAGGTGCACACATATCTGAGGGATGCACCTGCCTGTGCCTCAGCAATTAGAGTAGGTGAAAGGGTAAGCAGGGAAATGCATCTGCGGGGATGAGGTAGGCTAAGGTAAAATATGAATATTGGAAAAGGAGCGGAAGGAAACAAGGGGCCAAAATCACAATGGTTTGTGTGAATGCCTCCTCTTAGCTGCTGCTGAGCACTTGAGAGCTGCAGGGTCCTCCTCAGAGGCCCCACTGTCCCGTCAAACCTTAGAGCAAGGTTGTGCTGCTCAGGTTTGCAACAGGTACCTTGAAAAAGCTATCAAGCTTTATGTTCGGTGTGTTTGCAGGGAGAAGGCTGGCTTGGCACTAGGCATCCAAGGTAAAAGCAATGAGGAAAAAAGAATACTTCTAGCCTTGCCAAGAAAAATCACTTGTCTGGGAAAGGAAGAGCTAAATTGATCTGAATTTTCCTGCTATTCATCAGCGTTTTGGTGCCAAGGCAGTGCATGTGAGAGAGGAAAGAAAAAGGATAACATGAAGAGCTCCATATTTAATATTGTGTTAATCTCTTCCCTCCCAGCTAGAGCAGAGGTTTAAAAATCCTTTCCTGTACATGAGGAAAAATGTACTGATCTGTGTGAGTGTTATTATTTAGGGAAGAAAGATTTACCTTTCAGGAAGTCTGCAACCTGAACAAACCAATTTGGAGGCCTAAAGAATTTTAATTGAAGTTTAGGGTTGTCCGATTTAGTTATTTATTTATTTTTAGTTATCTCTTGCTTCACAGAAGACTCATTTTGCATTTTGAAGCAAACTTTCCTTCATTGGCTCTGGAAACTCAAGCAGGGGGGATGCATTTCAGGCCAAGTGTTTTGAGAAACCCTGCTAACAGCAACTGTGACAGAAGGTGAAGCAACAACACTTCAGCACCTCAACTTCTCCGTGAAAGCCCGTACGTTGGGAAGGTATATATTGTCAGGCAGCCTGTGCAACAGCTCTTTGCAAGTAAGGATTTGCTTCTAGCACCCCAGTTATGTGGTGGAAAATCCTGCAAAGGAGCAGGTGGAAGTGGCAAAGCCACGTGCCAGATTTGGACCTAGAGCTCAACGTGATGGTGACCTCCCCGAACCCCCACGGCGAGCGGGAGCAGTGCCTGCCCTCCAGTCCTGGCTGGGTGCAGTGCCCTTTGCTTGGTGGCATAAGTTTTATTCATTTCTTTCTTTCTGAGCTTAGACTCATGGACTAATTAGAGGAGAACTGGTGAGCTCAGCTAACGCATTTGAACACGGGTAGCTTTAGGCTTGCATTTGGGTCATTAAAAATGAAGTGAAATTATGTTCTCTTTGCACCAGCTATTGTGAGTGGGGGCCTTGATTTGGCAGCAGCTATCTCCCCAACACCACTGCACTAATGACTTCCAGCACAGAAAGAGCAGTGTGTCATTAACGCAGCAGAGTGGTGGGAATCGGCTGTAGGCAAAGCGGGATCTAGGACAGAGCAGTTTATGTCACACCTGTAACAAAGCTGGGACTGACTGGCTGAGTTTAAACCCTTAGGATGCTGGAAGGCACCATAAGGGGAAGCCCTTCCCTCAGGGACACACTCCCAAGGGTGTGGGAATGCTGCAGTGGGAGTGAAGTGGGTCTCCTGAGGGCCTCTTCTGCCCGCTGCTGTGTCCAAGCAGCCTGGGTGACCTCGATATTTGAGAAAGGTTTTCTTCATTGTTCTGTGGGACATCTCTGCTGGCTGCAGGCAGGTTTTGGTTGAGCTGGAGCCCCTCAGTTTATAACGTGAAAGGCCGTAGAGAAAGGCTCCATCTCAAATTGGTCTAAACTCCAAATGCAGCATAGCTACGTATGCCAAAGCTGCTGGGGATGGCCTATAAAGATCATTTGGCTTGCCTCCCTGTGGGACAGAGGTTGTATATGTTTGTTGGTTGTCATTCCTACAACAGCAGAAACGAAGGAAATGTTAGGTTGAGGATTTCCCCCACAAGTCCCTTGCTGCATTTTCTCCTCTCAGTGAAAGTGAGGAAAATTGGAAACTCCACAGAAGCATACCTGCTTTTCGTTAAAAAAGCTGGAGGAGGAAAAACCATACAGATTTAGAAGTGTTGTTGGTTTGTATTTTAGAGTAAATACCTG